>NW_028240236.1:1347500-1525000 GCF_028749965.1 Puma concolor | reverse complement strand
GAAATCCTGTGATATGGATATTGTTCCATTTGATTTCATCACTTAGTTCTCTAATTCTCCCCTCTCGATCCTCAATTTTTTCTCTATCTTTTTCTCACCTCCTTTTCCCCATAATTTTAACTTCTGATTCATTTAGTCTCCCCTCTGTCTCTTCAATCCACGCTGTGGCTGCCTCCATTTTAATTTGCACCTCATTTATAGCATTCGAATTCATCACGACTACTTTTTATTTCCTTGATCTCCGCAATAATTGATTCCATGCTGTCTTCTATGGCTTTGCCAATCCCAACGATTAATCTTTGGACTGTTATGCTAAATTCTGATATGTAGCTTATATCTGTTTTGATCAAGTCGTTAGCTGTCCACTTCTTCCCGGAATTTCTTTTGAGGGGAATTCTTCTGTGTCATTATTTTGGCTAGTTTTCTCTCTCTTAGGAGGTTTACAAGCTTGTTATTTGCTTTGCACCTGCAAGAATTGCTATAGGAAAGGGGGCTCACGCCCTCTGCAGGTTCTAGCCCTGCAGGTAGTGTTTCTTGGAGAGTGTTACTTGCTCTCTGTTGTTGTGACATTGGCTCTTTGAGTTCTCTACTCGTAATGATGTGTTTGACCCTCCACAAGTTGTCGTTTTATTTGTTCCTTGAAGTAGCCCTGGAAAGGAAAACAAACAAACCAACAAACAGGAAACAGAGACATGTAAGGCAACGTGCAAATAAAAGAAATAAATGGACACACACACGCTCACACACTCACAGAAAAACAGTCTGAAATCAAAAACCAAAACAAAACAAACAAACAGACCAGAAACACCAGCTACAAGTAAAGAACAAGATAGAGGCGTTGCTGTTGGAAGAACACATATAAAGAGAGAAATGACAGGAGTGGGGAAAAGGAAAAACATATATATATTGACCAGGCTTGGAGGCGAAGTGGCTTAATGCAGACAGAGAGAAAGGAAAATAAGGAAGGAGGTGGGGGAACAAAAGGAAGATAAGTTTAGCCAGACAGAGAAACTAGATGGCTTGATTATCCCAGAGAGAGAGAAAGGCAAGTATACAAGTATAGGTAGGAAATGTATCAAGGGAATGGATTATAAATGTCTGCTTAAACGAACCAACAAGCAGAGTTATCAACCTAAAGGAGGGAAGAGATAGGAAGGGAGAATACGTCTAAGAACAAGAATTGTCCCGGAATTACTCCAGTCTAGGCAGCATCACCGGTCCGGAAGACGGAGCTGCCTGGTTCCACAGCGCCTATCCTGCTCCATCAGACAAGCAGGTACCCAGCACAGAGGGGCGTGGTTTGGGGTAGGCTGGTCCCACCTCCACTCTGGACCCTGGGACTGATCCCTGAGGCCCCGCCTTGGTGGTGGTGGCAGGGGGGAAATGGTGATGCCCAGCCTCTTCTGCATGACCTGGTGTACTCCGTTCCAGTTGTCCTCATTGTGCCGAGAGCACACGCAGGGTGGTCCTTCTTGCTCCGCTGACTCCTTTGGCACAGCGCTTGTCCAGGGTTCACAGACCCATTCCGTGTGCTCTGGCACTGGGGCAGTGCCTCTATGTGCTGCTCCAAATGTCTTCCTGGCTTTCTTTGTGCTGCTGTGCTTCAGGGAGCCCCGCCTTTTCCTGCTGTGGACTGCGCTGCTGACCTCACTGCTGAGCTTGGGCATGGTGGATGCAGGCAGGCATTGTTTTGTCCCACAGCGACGCCCCCAGTGAGGGGGCCACTTTCTCCTACTGCAGACTGCGCCCTAGACCCAGCCACTGACCCGGGGGGGGGTGGTGGATGCGGGCAGGCTTTGCTCTATTGCACAGCCCACCAGGGAGGGGCTACTGTCTCCTGTGGACTGTGCCCCTGCTCTACCCCTGAAACCAATGCTGGCTCCTCTCCTCCCCAGGTGCACATACAGGGAGCCTAGCCCCAGACCCAAGAAAGCCCCACAGTTAGAGATAAGATCCCTGTCAGTCCCAGTCCGAGGTTCTCCTCTTATCCACATACAGCCCTACACTTCCGCAGCCACTCTTCTCTTACTTTTGCCTCTCCGCAGAAGGGGATCTCTTCCCTCCATTCCTTCTTGGCCCAATTTATGTACCCCAGTTCACAATCAGCCACCTGTCATCTCTCAAGGTGTCTCATTTCCTTCAGGGAGAATTCAGTCTGATTTCCTCGCAGACTTTTGGGGTTCAAAATGCTTTGGCTTCAGCACTTTGTTTGAGAGACATGGGATGTACAGATCCTCCGACTTCTCCCCCATGGTGACCCCTCTGCCCCAGAAGGATTGATTTATAAATTGATGGACATTGAATTCTAGATCTTATTTTCTTATTCATGTTATTAGGATTAATCTCAGTACATACTTTCAGTTTTAAGAAAAATTCCCTGTGATTTGAATCCTTTGAAAATGAATTGAAGAGGCAATCCGAATAAATATCACATTCCCTTACTGGGACTTCTCTCTCTCCATCTCTCTCTATCCCTCTCTCTCTCTCTCTCTCTTTCTCTCTCTCTCTCTCTCTCTCTCTCTCCCTCTCTCTGTCTCTCCCTCTCTCTGTCTCTCTTTCTCTCTCTCTCTCTCTCTCTCTCTCTCTCTCTCTCTCTCTCTTTCTGACACACACACACACACACACACACACACACACACACACACACACTTCCCTCAGACTGTCAGGACTCTCTCTAGGGTGCCCGCCCACTCCACAGCCAGTACATAAACTTCACCAGTACTCAGGACTAGACATCCTCACTAAGGTCTTCCCAGAACAAAATGGAAGAAACAGCCTCTGTCAGTCCCCCTCTCCTGCCTGTTCACTTTCCTCCCTCCTGCCAGGTCTCCCTGACCCCCACCCCACCTTGCTGTCACAGCCCATTCTATACGTACCTGAGAAACCTAGCTAGTGTTTGATTCTGCAGCCAAACGCAACAAAGTTCCAAAAGGTCTCAGCCCTCCCAGGCCGATGAGTCAGCAGGAAAACACAGGCCAAGAATCACACTAGGAGAATTCTCATTCCAGCTGTACCACTTCCTAGCTGAAGATGCACAGTGAAGCTGTCATCCAACAACAGTCTAGCTCCACATCTGTAGGCCTCTAGCGCACCTGCATTGCTACCAGGCTTGGGGACACATCCAACGATTTTGTTTCTTGAGCCCCGTCTGGACTGTGTTTGCTTTGTTTCAAATGTCTGCCTCTAGGGTAAACTAGATTTTGAAACACAAATATGCACAATTCCCCAAGGTAAAAGACACGTCCAAGAGTCTGTTCACTGCAGTCATCCATACCCTCAAAGCACTGATTTCTACCGTGTACATAATTAGAGAGAAGAAGCAGACAGACACCTGCCCAATGACAATGAAAAAGCAACAGAGGGTGATGGAGAGCTGCACGTGATGTAGTAGCTGGAAGCCCAGAAGTCAAGAATTACCCACAACCACCACGGAGGCAGGGGTATCCCTCGAGAACAGAGCCTGGCACACAGAGTCCCTCAGTCAGATTTCGGTGAGTGGTGAATAAAGCCACAGGTGGACCAATAAACGGACAAGTAAGCGAGCAAAGGCTGACAAGGGAAAATCCACCTGTTCTATGGTGGTGTAGAGAAAGTAGGTGCTTTTAGCAATGCCAGTGAGAGGGTAAACATTACGGAACAGGCGAATTAGTGAATTCTGTGGGTGGAATGTTTTCCCCTGATTACAATGGGCAGCTTATCCATCCTCCAGCTCTGAAGCATATGGTCAGTGGACACCACATGCTTGGGACAAGTTCTGGAGGAAAGGAGTGGAAGTAACAACTCTCCACCTTTGCTAGAATGCCAACGTCCATTTACAGACCCTCCATCTGCCCCCTGGCCCTTTCTTCCTCCCACCCACCCCGATTACTCCCACATATTACGTCCTTACTGCAATCTTGCAATCCTTGGTTTTGAACCATCGTTCTAATCTGTTTTGTTCTTGTTTGTGAGGTCTGTCATTTATCTACGTAAAAACCTGGGAATTACTATGTGAACAAAGGTGAGAGCTCCTGGATGGCTCAGTCAGTTAGGCATGTGACTGTATTGCTTTCGACTCAGGTCATGATCTCATGGTTTGCGAGCTCCAGTTCTGCATCAGGCTTTGTGTGGACATGGTAGAACCTGCTTGGCTTTCTCTCTCTCCCTCTCTCTAAGCTTTCCTGGCTGTCTCTCACTGTCTTATGTTTGTGTGCTGCTTTGTAAACTGGTCTACATGGAATTTGGGACTAGTGGTTTCATAAGTAACCTTCTCTTTCACGTGCTATGACAGCCCTAACGTTCCCCTTACTCTGATGAGTTTAGATGTAAGGCAGAGTGTCCGAAGATCCTCAACCAAACTACATGGTGTAATCGTATGAGCATAGGTATTCACACTTCTGTCCATTCCCTCATAAACTCAGTCATTTCAGAAATAGCGAACACTTACGCGGTGCACTCTGAGGAATATAACAGTAAGCAAAATAGCCTTCGTAAATTATTTTTTTTTCCGTCTTGTGCTTTCATGGGCCTATAGTATCCAGTCCTATGTGATTCGGGGCATGATTAGGATTAACGTATTTCACTTCTTCCAAAGATGTTTCTAAAGATTGGCAGAGGCAGTGGGTTGTGACCGATGCTGGTTCAAATCCTAGCTCTGCCACATAGATGTGATATTTGGCAAGTTATTTAAACTTTCTAAGCATTAACCTAGTTGCCTGTAAAGTGGGAATAATAATAACTTTCCCACAGGCCTGTTATGTTTGCTTGAGAGGGAAACATGTGTGAATTGCAGAGAACTGTACTGGTGTATGGTGGGAATTAAAGTGAAATTAGTTTGTTCCCTCTGTTTTCCTATGGCTTTCTGATCATCTCCTTATGGGTTTGTCCCGAGGGCCTTGTGCCTCTCTGTGCCTCTCTGTGCCCTTGAGTATCTTCTTGCAATCCCCAGCATCAGGGAATTGGGCCTCATTCTACCAAGGAAGCCTGACTCTGACATGGTGCCTTCCATAGTTCACCTGTTCTGTACATTCAACACAGCCAACGTGAAGGTTTTAAGTAAGCAAGCAGCGACTTTGTCAAAACCGTAATTACATCACTGATAGAGGCGAGTGTTTACTGACTCACAGTGAAGGGGGTTCCATGCATTATTCTAAGTGTTTTACCGTTGTTACCCCCACTGAATTCATTTCAGAGCTCTATGGTGAAGGTGCTAGGTTGTGCCTGATTTTACAGCTGAGAAAACTGAGTAGCAAAGCGAAAAAGTAAGTTGTCCAAAGGTCTGCTGCTAGAAATAGAGCAAAATAAGATTTGAGATCCCAGGCAGCCTGGCTCCAGGGGGCACCCTCTTACTCACTGAACTATATTGCTTCTTGGTAAGCAAGAATTTACTGTAGGATAGGGAATTTAAGTGGTGTTGGGTTGCAAAGAAGATCGTAAGAGATGGCAAAGGTTCCACCCAATTCATCTGATGACAAAAGGGTAAGAGTTAATCAAAAGTTGATGATGCAGGTGTTTGTAAAAAGAGAGAATGTGAGAGAGACACCCCGTATAGACTGCTGCTGTTACACATCAAATTGAAGTGAGACAGCTAGTTCTTCTGTAACAATTGGGAACTGAAACTCCATAAACACATTGCATTCATTCAGTATGGACAGGGCCCTTTGCCCATGGCTGGCACTGTAGTAAGGACACACGGATGGCTAAGGTGAGTCCTGCCCATGAGGAACACATGGCCTAGGAGGGGAGCAAGGGCTACGCAAGGAGGTTCATGACAACACAACTAGTGGGAAGAAGAACTGTGGATACACAAAGGGGAAGTAAGCAACCCCAAGACATTTTCCATAAAGAAAGACATAAGAAAGGAACGAAACCTCTTAGAGTTCTGGAAGCATCCTTCTTGTAGGCTCTCATGAGTGTATTTTCACTAAGTCTGTAACAATTGGGAGCTGATCCCTGCTGAGCCAAGCTCCTCCAGGACAGAACCTTCCTCTGCTCAGTTGGCTTCAAGTGAACCTGGGTATTCAGCCCTTCTCCAGTGTCCCTCTCCCACCATCCCACTTCTGGCCCTCTTGATTCCTCGATTCCTAGGAAAATCAGCCTATAAGGTCAAATCCTTATTTGGTGTTAGTTCCTTCCAGAGACAGGGTCTCCACGATGCTATCGATTCTTTCAGTGGAATCCTGCCCATGGGCTGCACAAGGAACTCCATGATACGAGTTCAATGCCTCCTCAAATGATGGGTTTTATGAGAAGTTAAGTCCTGTGAGCTTGGGTTAGAAATAGTCCACGTCATTCCCAATCTCAAGGCTTGTTTTGGACAAAGGATGAAGATAAAAAGCAATGAATACATAAAAGACTTTTGTAAGAAGTTCAGCTTAAATAGGGCAGAAGAAAAGAAAGGGGGGGAGTGTCTTTTCATTTCATGTTAACAGCCAAAGAGAAAAAGCTTCTTTAGATTTCAAGAAGAAAGGAATAATATCAGTGTACACAAAGCAAGCTTTAAAGGTGAGCTTTATCATCGTGTCAGTAGAGCTTTGTAGTACAAACTCCACAGATTATGGTATTTCTCATAACTCCTTGCTGCCCTAGGGAAAAGTACTTCATTGCCTAACTTTTATCTGAGTTCATGGCTATTTTCCTTTCATTTTTAAAGCTTAGCTTATCTTAGTTCATCAAATACTTTTTTTTCTTTTTTTGATGACAGAAATCTCATTTACACTCCTGAACGTCCTATTACCCTTGACAGGTACCTAGCATTCTGCCTTGCACATCTACTTACTTATGTGGGGAAAATGAAAAACAAACAAACAAACAAACAAACAAACAAAACAAAACAAAACAAAACAAAACAAAAACAGGCATTTGTTTCTTCACCGTCCACAGACAGAATAAACTCTTAACAGAAATAATAAAATATTTGGGCACTGAACACGGGACTGCTCTTAAATGTTCATATATTCAAATTGAGGACATTTTTTTATTTGACACGTTTGGTCAAATGCCCAAGAGAACGATTCAAAAATAAAGAGAACTCTGGGAATCAATGGGTTAGGAAGGCCATGAAAAAATTGGAGACTACGATCCAGATCTTAAAAAAGTTCTGAATGTATACTCACAAAGACTTAACGACTTTGGATAACCAGGTTAAAAATAGTGCTTTGAAAGTCCATAGAGCTGTAGCATTCGAAGGCAGGGTTTCTTACAGTATGGTCGATACCTCTCCCTAATCAACGGAATCATGGAGGGCTTACTACATGTATGGATTCTGAATTCACACCTAATTCTACATTTTTAGGTAATGTGTCAGTTTTTGTTAAGATAACCCAAACTAGTAACAGCATTCCAATCTGCAAAGAACACACAAGCCCCACTCTCTTTAGCATAAAGTTTGGGTTGCTTTTGTAGGTGGATGAAACCAACAAAACACAGAAGTGTGCAGGGAGAAGTGGAGACTTGAAGTGTTTGAAATGCATACTGTCCCATTTCTCAGGGAGGGCACAGAGACGGCTTGATGGCACCCAAATCAGGTGTTTCTGTCTGAACCATTCCTGCTACCCAGGCTACAGTCAACCATAAAGATTATCCAGAGAAATGATCTGCATCTGCATCTGTATCTGCTGGAGATTCCCTGACTGACCAGATTCTCACTGCTGCTGGGTCTGGGAGTGTGGGGTGGGAGGTAGATAAACAGAGAGAATCAGACAAGTCCAAGTGGCCAAGAACTGGTTGGAATCCAACTTAACTGTTACCGTGGCCATATCTGAAGTTTCCAGAGCTGATGATGCTACATTCGAGGCCACCATTGTTCCGTGAAGATACTGCAATTGGTATATGATGCTAAGAATTAAAACAAGGAAACGTGGTAAGGTTCTTGCCAACAGAAATACAACGCTAATACAGGAGCACCTTCCAAGGGTTCATCTGAGAGTATACTGAATGGCCTGAGTATGTAATGTGATTTGATAAGGCAGAACTGGTTTCTCCATGGCCCACAAGGATTAAAATCTAGAATTCCTATGAGTTTGCTTGATGCATTGATAAGCCAAGGAAACCTAGGAGGGGATTTGGTGAAGCCACATGCCCTAGACATATGACAGCTAATTTTTGACTTAAGAAGAAAATGAATGACCTCCAAAATACATCAACAATTGTACCTCACAGATGTGCTGTGAGCTTGAAATGCTCACACATGTGCTGCATCTTGAAGACGGTAAATGCTAAAAACATTGGTATTATTATATTAATGGCTGCTACCCTTTTTTCCAAAATTTTGTAGGAGGTCATAAAGAAATTGGCAGCTCTGCCATTCCATGCAGCCTGCTGCTGATGACATTGCTGCCTTAATGGAGCACAGCCTACAGCCTCCTTGTGAGTAAAACTCTCTTTGATTATGTCA
Organism: Puma concolor; assembly: GCF_028749965.1. Lineage (NCBI taxonomy): Eukaryota > Metazoa > Chordata > Mammalia > Carnivora > Felidae > Puma > Puma concolor. The sequence goes on along the minus strand of NW_028240236.1, from coordinate 1,516,626 downwards.
CTGGCGGCACCCTTTCTGTGACAGCTGAACACGTCCCTAACCGATACTACTTGCACTTACTCAATGCCATTCAAATACAATTTCATGTTTTGTTAGCACAGATAACATCAATGTTGTCACTCTTATTGAAGGTGAAATTATTACCAACATCCCGCAGCAGATGACCTTGGGGAAAAGATGCTAGAGAAGTTTCCTAAATGAAGAAGGGTCTTGGAGAATACCAGCGTTCTATCTCATAAGCACACCCTCGCAGAGTAAACTGTGGGGCACAGTGTTCTCTCTGTTACAATATCACTTGAAGTTTAGGAGTGTTTTTCCTTATAAATGTTTGGAAGAGTCCATGGTAGAGAAGGGTTTCCTTAATCCCAGAGAGTAAAATCAAAGAAGGCTTTGGACCCACAAACTCCTCCAATCAGTACCTAGGTCGAGACAACCATAAGGCTGTAGACACAGGCTACCTTTCATGAGAAGGGAAGAATGACTTGGAGGTTGAAAGCCAGAACCCCGGAGGAGCTAGGGCCATGGAAAATCATTCCCAGGTCTTAAGACCCAATGAAAGGACTGCCTACCTGTACCAGCTGAACTTCAGAATTGCTATGGACCAGGGACTCATTCATGATTACCTCCTTCCTTTCTTTTGGAACAGCAATGTTTGTGTTTTGTTGGTGTGTTTGTTTGTTTGTTTGTTTGTTTTTCTGTGTGTGTGTGTGTGTGTGTGTGTGTGTGTGTGTGTGTGTGTGTGTGTGAGTGTTTTGAGTGTGTGATTTCTGGTTACCACATGCCCCTGTTGGTTGTATGTTGAATTCATAGGTCTTCATTCATAGGTCTTCAGATTGAAAGTGTAGTGGAGGATGAGTTCGCCCCAGGAGACTCATTCACACCGGGACCTAATTTACATAACAATATCCTGGACTTTGAGTTGATGTTACAAGGGTTGGGTCTTTAAGAGGGAGGATTCTTGAGGTAGGGTGAGGATATTTTTCATGCAGGATGAGAGTGAATAATAGGAGGCCTGCAGACAGGCTGTGCTAGTCTAAAATATGTTCATAAATTCTCTTTTAAACCCTTCAAAAGGGGGACCTCCATTCCCTTTTCCTTAAGCATAGGCCAGACGTACTGAATGATTTTGAAAACTAGAAGAAAGTGGAAGTGATAGTGAGTTAAAAACACTCTAAAGAGCAGATATTGTAGTTCCAATGGGGTTGTGATTAGGGGAAAATCGACGGAAGGGGCCACTGGCCATTAGACGCTAGGAATCTATGAGTGGAAGAGATGAACATAAGCGAAGAGAAACAAAAATTATATAAAATCAGGGAGGGGGAAAAACAGAAGAGACTCATACGTATGGAGAAGAAACTGAGGGTCACTGGAGGGGTTGTGGGAGGGGGGATGGGCTAAATGGGTAAGGGGCACTGAGGAATCTACTCCTGAAATCATTGTTGCACTACATGCTAACTAAGTAGGAGGTAAACTTTAAAAAAATAAAAAAATAAATCAATTACAAAAAGAAGCTAGAATTCTACACTATCAAAATTATCAATTAAATTTGAGAGTGGACTCAAGATATCTTCAGACGTGCAAAGACACAGAACATTCGATTCCACTCATTCTTCATTAGGAAGTTATCTGAAGGTGTACTCCAGCAAAACAAGGAGAGAAAAAATAAAGAAAAATTATACTTAATAATAGGCAACATTAACAGAGTGTTTATTTTTGTTCCAGACACTGTTATGGGTTATTTTCACATATTATTACATATGAACCACACAACAAACTTATACAGTATATACAGTTACCATTCTTATCTTCGAGAGGAGGAAACAGGGTTATAAGGAAGGCAAATACCTCATCCAACATCCAACTTACACAGTTGGTAAGTGGAACCAGTAAAGTCTAACCCCAGGCCGTCTGGCTCAAGAGTCCAGGCTTTTAAATGTTCCCTAACTTCCCAGATAGCCATATTACCATGAAACCATGGAAACAAACTGGGAGCGTAGCAGAGGAAAATCACAGGAAGGAAGCTATGAAGCAGACCAACTGAGACACCACCTAAATGAGGCAGGAAAAGAGAAGGTTCCAGTGAGAGACCGCTAAGAGGTTAGCAGGAAGATGTCATAAGTGGCATGATTTGAGAACACTGAAAGAGTGCAATAAAACAAAGAAGTGCAATTAGAAAATTAAGGAGAACCAGAAAATATCCATAAGACGGCCTTAGTCTGAATGAGCCAAGTGAAACATAGCATGGTTTAAAGCACCTAGGAATACAAAGAGAAAGGATCCATTTCACCTTGATGCTAGAGATGTCCTCGTTCAGCAGGTGCAAAGACTCCAGCAAAAGAGTAGTAATTCTAATGTTTGCATATTATTTAATAATCACAATAATTTAAACCATTTATTAGTTTTCAAGTTTTAGAATCAACCTTGAACCCTCTAAAGAGACTTGATTGCAGAGCATAACAGCAGTGAAAACAACAATGACAAACAGAAGCCCAAAGCTTATGGGAGACGGAGAAACAGTGCAGCAAGTTTAAGGAAGACCTTTATCGTACAATGTAAGGAATGAAAAATGATAGTACAGGTAAGGGAACTAGGTCTCTATTTTAAAATTACATCTCATGGGGTACCTGAGTGGCTCGGTGAGTTCACAATCCACTCTTGATTTTGGCTCAGATGATGATCTGACAGTTCATGAGACTAAGATGAGCATTAGGTTCTGCACTGACATCTCAGAATTCTCTCTCTCTGCCCCTATCCTGCTTGAGCATACTCTCTCTCTCCCTCTCTCTCTCAAATAACATACATTCATACATACATATGTACATACATACATACATATAAACATAGAATTATATCGTGTGATGGTCAATTTCATGTTTTAAATGGGCTAAGCCACAGGGTACGCAGATATATGGCTAAACAGTATTTCTAGTGAGTCAGTGAGGACATTTCTTAGTACACTTAACATCTGTATATCAGTAGACTAAGCAAAACATATTGCCTTGCCAAACACTGGGTGGCCTCAACTAATCGATTGAAGACCTGAATAGAACAAAAGGCGGAGTAAGAGAGAATCCACTGTGTCTATCTGACTGTCTTCAAGCTGCGATATTGGTCTCCTGACTTCAGGCTCAGACTTGGAATGGAACATACATCATCAGCTCTCCTGATTCTTAGGCTTTGGGAGTCTGCCTGGAACTGAACTACTCGATCTCCTGGGTCTGCCCTTCTCAGCCTCTGGAATCCTGGGAACCAATTCCCATTGATACTGAGCCTCTGGAGAACCCTAACTAGTACCTATATGTAACTTCATCCGTTATGTCTTTTTGCCCTCAGATCCAGTTCCTGCACTTCTCCTATAGACTGTGTTTCCTGGTTCCTTGCCAACTGGCTTCCAGAGGGCTTTGACCAATGGGTGTTTGATGGGAGAAAGGGAGGAAGGGATAAGCCCAGAGGTTTTTCTCTCTCCCGCTCCACTTCCTACCAGTGATTTTATCTCCTCCAAATTGTAGCTTCTTTCCAAGAGCCTCTTCTCCCATGATCTCAGTTCCTACTAGGTATGGTTCTGAATTTCTCTAGCTCTGCGGGTGGATACAGCTTTCTGCTGATACTAATTCCTGATTGCTTCGCCATCCTTTGTTTGGCTTCTGGGATTTCCCATCACGTGTGTAACTGTTTAAAATACCTATAGTGACTCACCGGCTGGCTGGACCTGACTGAAACAGTATACAGATAGAAGTTCGGGAATATATCGGAAGGTGAGGAGAGAGAAGACAGGTGGCTTAAGCGACCTATACGTCAATGTCACATAGGAAGTCAGTAGACGGTGCTTAAAACTGACAAATCAATAAGCAGCAGTATACTATACTACTTATCTTCATGAAAATTCCTAACAAAAGAATATAAACCTGGAACAGTTAAAAGTGTTGCCTCAAATAATGGAGACAGTAAAGAGACCTGTGGTTGCCAGGGACTCAGGGGGGAAGGGAGAGATGAATAATCGATGAAGCACAGGGAATATTTACGGCAGTGAAACATCTTGTAAGACAGTGAAATGCTTTGGATCATGGCATTGTGCGTTTGTCAAAACTCACCGAACTGCACACCACAGTGAATGCTAAGGTATACTTCGGACTTTAGTTAGTAATAGTTTTCATATGGGCTCATCCGTTGTATCAAATGCACTACACTGACACAAGAAGTTTACAATAGGGAGAACTATGTTTTTGGGGGTAGGAGGGAGAACAGGGGAACTCTGCACTTTCCAGTCTTTTTCTGTTAACCAGCTTTTTAAAAGCTGTTTTAGAAAATAAACTCCCTCAATGAAAGAGAGGCAGAGAGACCGAAGAGGAGGGAAGGAAAGAGGGAGAAAGGGAGCTACTTAAAAGTCATGGAGGAAACTTAAGTGTGGATTACTAAGTGAAGGGATCCAATACGAAAAAGCCACTTGCTTTACGTTTCCAACTATGATAACGTTCTGGAAAAACAAAACAAAAGAAAACAAAATAAGGACAATGACGACGACAACAACAACAACAACAACAACAACAACAACAGCAAAACACCTTCGGAGACGGTAAAAAGACCAGTGGTATTAGGGTTTAGGGGGAGAGAGGAAGTGGTAATAGGCGGAGAACAGGGCACTTTAGGGTGGTGTAACTATTCTGTATGATACTGCAATAGTAGATACATACCTTTATACATTTCTCAAAAGTTATGAATCTATATAACACAAAATAAACCCTAACTGTTAGTAAATGATAATGTGTCTAATGATAAAGTGTCAGTCAAGAATGGCTCATCCACCACTTATAACTAATGTATCCACATTAGGGCAAGGTACTATAGAAACTACTGGGGATGAGGAACCTGTATTTTGTGTGCAATTTGTCTCTAAATCTAAAATTGTCCTTAAAAAATGGTCTGTTGAAAAAAACCCTGATTGAAAAGAAAAAAAAGAAAACAAAAGAAAGTGTTGCCTCTGGGGAAGAGGTGTTCATGGGGGAAACAAAGCTTTTGATTTTTTATTGCAAGCCCTGATGTGCAATTTAGATGTTGTGTTTTTTTTTTTTATTTGCATACAATACTTGGATTGATATTTCTCAAATAAAAAAAATCTGTACACCTGCCAGAATAGATAACATGAAAAAGATAATATTAGCAAGTGTTGGCAAGGCTATCAAGTATTCAGAGCTCACAGGCATTACGCAGGCACTACTATAGAAAGAAGTTTGTGTAAATTGGTATAACCATTTTGGAAACACTTTGGAGGAACCTTACCAAAGCTGATAAGTTGGATGACATGTGACCCAGCAAATTCTCTCCTAGATAAATAAATACTATTGTAAAAAATGTTCACCAAACGACGTGTCCTATAATGTTCACTGAAGCTTTATTCATAATTTCCCTAAGCCAGAACCTACCTAAATGTCCACCAAGAGTTGCAGAAATATTGTAAACTATTCGTATAATGAAATTCTATACACCAATGAGCAGAAAGCCTCTATACATACAATACCATGAATATCACTAACATAAGTTTGAGTGAAAGAAGCTAGGTGTAGGACACATAATTCCATTTCTATATAGTCCAAAAACAAGCAAAAGTTGTAGATTCTGTAAGAAGTCAGAATAATTGCCGTCCCAAAGGAGAGATAGACCGTGACTGAAAGAGGCACAGGTGGTCCCTTGGGGTCCTGGTACCTTTTTTAATGAGTGCTGATTCCTCAAGTATATTGAACTGAATTGCATCAAGCTGTGCTCAGAATGCTTTTAATAATAAATGTTCTTTTTTGCGTGCTAGTGGCTAGTCACTTAAGTGTCCAACTTTGGCTCAGGTCATGATCCCATGGTTTGTGAGTTCGAGCCCCACATCAGGTTCTGTGCTGACAGCTCAGAGCCTGCAGCCTGCTTGGATCCTGTGGCTCCCTATCTGGCCCTCCCCTGCTCACACGGTGTCTCTCTCTCAAAAATAAACAAACATGAAAAAAAAATATATGTCCTTTTGAATGTATACTATACTTCAGTAACCTTATTTTAATCTGAGTGCAGACTCCTAAGTCGCACCCTTTTTTCTCTACTGCTCTTCTAAACATTTAAAGAATATGTACTTTAAATCATCCTAGAAGATATATATATACATACACATGCACACAAAGAAAGAAAGAAATTGGCGGGAGGAGCCGGGTGGTGGGTGAACCGCAGAGAAACTCTAGCTTTATTACACAAGCATGGAAGCAAATTCCTTTGGAGAGGGTGGGGGTGGAATGGCTTCTTCTGACGACTTCAGAGCAATGAGGGAACAAGAGAGATCATGGATCTGCCCCTACAGTCCTGGAGACCTCTCAATCTGGGGTTAGGAAGAAAGGGGACCTCCCTTGCGGTCCAGGTGTCGCCTCCCTCCGCAGACCCGGTGCTGGGAGGCAGTAGAGGGCACAGCTGCCACAGAGTCCCAGAAGGCGGCGCCGCATCCCTGGGGCGCGGGCCGGGACCGTCTGGTGCTTCTTCGCTGGTAAAGTGCACTAGGGGATGCGGGCCCGACTCTCACTGGTTCATCCCTCCAGGCACAACCCGTCCCGGGGCTGGGAGGTCGCGCGGCTGTGGACCGCATCTCACGCCCAGGCACTGGGACGCGGCGGAGTCTCACCACGGGTTCCAGGTTCACTCCCAGGACTTGGCGCGCTTGGCGCCGCGCTTCTGCCACGCTGCTCTCGACCCACACGTCGCCGACTACGCGGATGCTTGGCAAGGTGGTCAGCGTTGGGGTGGCCGCCTTCCCACTCTCCTCCAGGGTGCGGCCCCCGGAGCTGGGCCCGGGGGCCGTGGGCTTGCGGGGGCTGCTCTCCTCGCGGGACGGCGGCGGCGGGGGCGGCATCTTCCTCTGGCCGGCGGCGACCTTCCGGGCTCCGTGGCACCTCCTCCTGGCAGCCGGCCGGCGCGTCTGGAGGCGGGCCTCGGGGGGCTGGTGCCAGGGGTCCTGGACCTGGGCCAGGAGGGAGGAGTAGCCATAGACGTCCTTGCTGCGCAGGATGCGGGGGGAGAACTGGTGCTTGAGGCTGCAGAGGTAGCTCCAGAGCTCCGTGTCTGAGCTCATGAACTCCGTGCTGCGGGACACGAATAACTTGAAAGCATCGATCAGCGCCTTGCTGCTGTTGGCCAGCGACAGTGGCGACGGTTGCCACCGCGTGTACAGCACTTTCTCCTCAGGCGCCTCCTGCGCGGCCCCTCCTGCAGCGCTAGAGGCTCCTCCCCGGGCGGCCGGGGCCAGGGCCTCCAGGGGCCTGCGCCTCCGCCTCTTCATGCGGCTCAGGATGTGAGGTCCAGAGGGGCCGCCCGCGCTTGCCAGGTCTCGCCGCCGCCGCAGGGCACTGATGAATTTCCTACCATGAAGCCAAATCAGGCGGCAGGCTGTGAGAGTTACCCCGCAGTTGCTAGGAGACCAGGCGCTTTGTGAGGTCACAATGTCTGCCTATCCTATCACTGCCTGCTGCCCAAAGCTGCCTTAGGTTGGGCTGTGTTTAAGATTATGCCCTTGAGAAAGACCTGCACGTAATCTTACCTGAGAAGGCCCATAGTTCTTGATGAGTTCAAGAGGGTTGTCCTCGACGTGAATGCACTGGTGCCTCAGCCTCCAGTAATTCCATCCAACATGAGATGACACTTCGCGGTGGAGAGTACACACAACTTGTAATCAAACATGACTGTAAGAGGGTTTTAGCTAATTAAATGCCTTGTCATGCAATGCACTGAAAGCCAAATTGAAGTAACTACTCTACTCTTTCAAAGAATACAGATATATTGTGCCTTGCTTAGGGTTCCATATGTGTGTTGCTATAGCTCACAGTTCAGGAAGCTGTTCCTCACAGCAGCAGCAAACAGTTTGCCTATTTAGTGTGCATGCTCACTTTCACGCAGCTTAGGGAAGACCGAGTCATTGTGTGCTTAAGAGCAAAGCGTCAACGAATTCTGCGTGAGTGGCCATGAGGGCATTCAGTGCCACTAAAACCTATTCGGTACCTACCAATTCATGATATTTCAGGTAAGTCATACACAAGGTAGTAAAAGACCGTATGGGATTCCAAGGGTAGAAAACGTGTTACACCGTCCGTGTAAGTGCTTTTGAAAGCAACCAGCATGGTCCATCCAGCATCACCACATACACAAATAATTCACAAAATATTACAAGGACCACCTACCATGATCAATTGAAATCCACTTCCTCATGAAAGGATGACACCAAACTATGTGAATCAAGAAAAGGGATAAGTCATGGTAACAATCAGAAGAGACACTTGCCAAGGTCAACGTGATACATGTGAGAGGCCTCTGTCTTTACTCAACTCCTTTTCTTAAACACACAAACCAAACTTTCCTCTAAGCACCTTAAGCCAGTACTACCTCACGTTCAGAAAGTGCTGAAAATTGAAAGCTATTATCATATTCAGTAAGAGCAACCCCTGGATTTCCTTGTTCATTAAATGTAATTTATTTTCAAATTGGTTTCCACGCAACACCCAGTGTTCATCCCAACAGGTGCCCTCCTCAATGCCCGTCACCCACTTTTCCCCAACCCTACGTCAACCCTCAGTCTGTTGTCCGTATTTAAGAGTCTCTTATGCTTTGCCTCCCTCCCTCTCTATACCTTTTTCCCCGCATCACCTCCCCCATGGTCTTCTGCTAAGTTTCTCAGGACCCACACATGGATTAAAACAAATGGTATCTGTCTTTCTCCGCCTGACTTATTTCACGTAGCATAATACCCCCCAGTTCCATCCACGTTGCTACAAATGGCCAGATTTCGTTCTTTCTCATTGCCAAGTAGTATTCCGTGGTATACTTCAACCACAACTTCTTTATCCACTTGTCAGTTGATGGACAGCTAGGCTCTTTCCATAGTCTGGCTGTTGTTGAAAGTAGTGCTATAAACATTGGGGTACATGCGCCCCTATGTCTCAGCACTCCTGTACCCCTTGGGTAAATTCCTAGCAGTGCTATTGCTGGGTCTTAGGGTAGATCTATTTTTAATGATTTGAGGAACCTCCACACTGTTTTCCAGAGCGGCTGCACCAGGATGCATTCCCACCAACAGTGCAAGAGGGTTCCTGTTTCTCCGCATCCTCACCAGCATCTATAGTCTTCTAATTTGCTCATTGTAGCCACTCTGACTGGCATGAGGTGGTATCTCAGTGTGGGTTTGCTTTGGATTTCCCTGAACGAGGGGTGCTGTTGAGCACCTTTCATGTGTCTCTTGACAATCTGGATGTCTTTTTTAGAACAGTGTCTGTTCAAGTCTTCTGCCCGTTTCTTCACTGGATTATTTGATTTCCGGGTGTGGAGTTGGTGAGTTCATTTTTCAGGTTTAGGGTACTAGCCAATTATCCAGTATGACTTTTGCACTCATCTTTTCCCATTCGTTCGGTTGCCTTTTAGTTTTGTTGATTGTTTCCTTCATTGTGGAAAAGATTTTTATGTTCATGAGATCCCAATAGTTCATTTTGCTTTTAATTCCCTTGCCTTTGGAGATGTGTCAGCTAAGAACTTGCTGACGCTGAGGTCAAAGAGGATGTTTCCTGCTTTCTCCTCCAGGGTTTGATGGTTTCCTGTCTCACATTCACGTCCTTCATCCATTGTGAGTTTATTTTTGTGAGTGGTGTAAGAAACTGGTCTAGTTTCATTCTTCTGCATGTTGATGTCCACTTCTCTTAGCACCATTTGTTAAAGAGACTGTCTTTTTTTCCATTGGATATTCTTTCCTGCTTTGTCAAAGATTAGTTGGTCATACGTATGTGGGTCCAATTCTGGGGTCTCTATTCTATGCCATTAAGTCTATGTATCTGTTTCTGTGCCAGTACCATGCTGTCTTGATGGTTATAGCTTTGCGGTAGAGGCTAAAGTCTGGCATTGTGGTGCCTCACACTTTGGTTTTCTTCTTCAGTATTACTTTGGCTATTCAGGGTCTTTTGTGTTTCCATACACATTTTATGATTGTTTGTTCCAGCTTGGAGAAGAGTGCTGGTGCAATGTGATTGGTGCTGCCTATAATGTGAGGACTGCGTTGGGTCGTATTGACATTTCGCCAATATTTATTCTTCCAATCCACGAGCATGGAATGTGTTTTGCTTTCTCTGTATCTTCTTCAATTTCCTTCACAAGCCTTCTATAGTTTTCAGCATACAGATCTTTTACCTCTTTGGTTAGCTTCATTCCTAGGTACGTTATGACTCTTGGTGCATTGTAAATGGGATCCGTTTCTTTATTTCTCTTTCTGTTGCTTCATTATTGGCTTATAAAACGCAACCAATTTCTGTACATTGATTTTGTACCCTGCAACATTGCTGAATTCATGTATCAGTGATAGAGGACTTTTGATGGGGTCTGTCCGAAATTCCATGTATAGTGTCATGCCATCTGCAAAAAGTGGAAGTTTGACTTCATCGTTGCAAATCAAATGATGATACCTTTAATTTCATGTGCTGTCTGATTACTGATGCCAAGACTTCCAACACTATGTTCAACAACCGGGGTGAGAGTGGACATCTCTGTCTTGTACCTGATCTCAGGGGGATTGCTCTCAGTTTTTCCCCATTGAGGACGATATTTACTGTGAGCTTCTGATAAATGGCTTTTATGATGTTTAAAGTAGTTTCCTTCTATCCCAAATGTCTTGAGGGTTTGTATTAAGTACGGATGTGGTATTTTCTCAAATACTTTTTTTCTGAATCTATTGACAGTGTACTATGGTTTTTATCTTTTCTTTTATTAATGTGATGTAGCACAATGTTTGATTTGTGAATATGGCACTAGCCCTGCAGGCCAGGAATGAATCCCACTTGATCGTGTTGAATAATACTTTCTATATGCTATTGAATGTGATTTGCTAGTATCTTGTTGAGAATTTCTGCACCCGTATTCATCAGGGATATTGGCCTGTAATTCTCCTTTTTTTTGTGTCTCTGTCTGGTTTGGGAATCACCGTTTGCTGGCTTCATAAAATGAGTCTGGTAGTTTTCCTTTCATTTCCATATTTTGGAACAGCTTGGGAAGGATGGCTATTATCTCTGCTTTAAATGTCTGCTAGAAATCGCCAGGGAAGCCACCTGGACCAGGACTCTTATTTATTGGGAGATTTTTGATAACTGATTCAATTTCCTCACTAGTTATGGGTCCGTTCACATTTTCTATTTCTTCCCGTTTGAGCTTTGAAAGTGTGTGGGTATGGAGGCATTTGTCCATTTCTTCCAGGTTGTCCAGTTTGTTGGCATAGAAGATTTTATAGTGTTTCCTGATGAATGCTTGAATTTCTAAGAGATTCTTTGTAATAATTCCATTTTCATTCGTGATTTGACCTATTTGGGTCCCCTCTCTTTTCTTTTTGAGAAGCCAGGCTAGACGTTTATCAATTTTGTGTATTTTCTCAGAAACACAACTCTTGGTTTCATTGATGTGCTCTACTGTTTTCCTTTAGACTCCATATTGTTTATTTCTGCTCTGATCTTTATAATTTTTCTTCTTCTGCTCGCTTTGGGGTGTCTTTGCTGTCCTGCTTCTAGTTCCTTTAGGTGTGTTGTTAGATTTTGTATTGGGGATTTTTCTTGTTTCTTGAGATAGGCCTGGATAGCAATGTTTCTTGTCGTCGTCGTCGTTGTTGTTGTTGTGTTTTGTTTTGTTTTGTTTTGTTTTTGTTGTTCCCTGTCTGGACTGCCCTTGCTGCATCCCGAAGGGTTTGCATTGTTGTATTTCATTTTCATTTGTTTCCTTATAGCTTTTAATTTCTTCTCAAGTTGCCTGGTTGACCCATTTATTCGTTGGTGGGATGTTTTTTAACCTCCATGCTTTTGGAGATTTTCCATCTTTTTTCTGTGTTTAATTTAATGTCCCCTGCAATTACCACATTCTTATCAACAAGGTTCTGTATGTTTTTAATTAATTGTTTATATATTTGTGTGTCTCCGAATTTGGTGTGTAGACATTTAAAATTTGTAGCTCCTCCTGATGGAGAGACCCTGGAATTAATACACAAAGCCCTTCGTCATCTTTTGATACAGCCTTTAATTTAAACTCTACTTTGTATGATACAATTTGGCTACTCCAGGTTTCTTTTGACCTCCAGTAGCATGATAGATAGTTCTCCATCCCCTCAATTTCAATCTGAAGGTGTCCTCATGTCTATAAGCAGTCTCTTGTAGACAGCAAATAGATGGGTCTTGTTCTGTTTTTTGTTTTTGTTTTTTCCATCCATTCTGATACACTATGTTGTTTGGTTGGAGCATTTAGTCCATTGAAATTCAGTATTATTATGGAAAGTTATGCGCTTAGAGTCATTGTGATGTCTGTAGGTTTCATGCTTGCAGTGGTGCACCAGTTTCCTTTCCCACCAACAGTGAGAGAGGGCTACTCTTTCTCCATATCCTCACCAGCATCTGTGGTTTCCTAAGTTGCTCATTTTAGCCACACTGACTAGTGTGAGGTGGTATCTCAGTGTGGCTTTGATGTGTATTTTCCTGATGATGAGTGATGTTGAGCATCCTTTCATGTGTTTTGGGGCCATCTGGATGTCTCTTTTGGAAAAGTGTCTATTCATGTCTTCTGCCCATTGTTTCACTGTACTACATTTTCCAGGTGTGACTTGGGTAAGTTCTTTATACATTTTGTGTAATAACCCTTTATCCAATATGTCACTCGCAAACATCTTCACTTCTTCCATCGGTTGCCTTTTAATTTTGCTGATTGTTTCCTTTGCAGTGCCGAAGATTTGTATCCTGACCCGGTCCTGATCATTCAGTTTTGCTTTTCATTCCCTTGTCTTTTGAGACATGCCAAGGAAGAAATTGCTGCAGTTGAGGTCAAAGGGTTTTTTTTTCCTCTTTTCTCCTCTAGTGTTTTGATGGTTTCCTGTCTCACATTTAAGGCTTTCATCCATTTTGCCTTTATTTTTGTGCACGTTGTAAGAAAGTCATCTAGGTTATTCTTCATCATGTTACTGTTTCGTTCTCCCAGCACCCTTTGTAAAGAGGCTGTCTTCTCTCCATTGGATTGTCTTTGCAGTTTTGTCAAAGATTAGTTCACCATACATTTGTGGGGCCCCTTCTGGGTTCTCTATGCTGTTTCGTTGGTTCATGTGCCTGTTTTTGTGCCAAAGTCATACTATCTTAACGATTACAGCTTCATAGGAGAGGCGAAAGTCTGGGCTGCCTCCCACTTTGGCTTTCTTTTTTAAAGTTAACTTTGACTACTCAGGTTCTTTGGTTGTTCTGTGCAAAGTTTCAGATTGCTTGCCCTCGTCTGGAGAAGAATGTTGGTACAATTTTGATTGGTATTGCATTAATGTGTAGATTGCTTTCGGTACTATTGACATTTTAACAGTATTCATTCTTCCACTCTTTGGCATGGATTGTTTTTTTTTTTTTTTTTTTTTTCTGTATTTGATGTGTCTTCATCATTTTCCTTCATACATTTTCTATACTTTTCACTGTACAGATCTTTTACATCTTTGGTTAGTTTTCTTGCTAGGTATTTTACGGTTCTTGGTGAAATTGTAACTGGCATTGATTTCTTGACTTCTCTTTCGGTTGCTTCCTTATTGGTGTATAGAAATGCAATCAGTTTCTTTACACGGATTTTGTATCCTGTGAGTTTGGTCCATGCATGTATCAGATCTAGCAGCGTTTTCATGGAGTCTTTTGGGTTCTCCGCGTTCACTCTCATGTCATCTTTGAAAGGCCAAAGCTTGACTTTCAATGATACATGTTCAGTCAAGTGTAGTTAAAAAGAATTTACCCTTTAGGTTCTATGTTAACTTCATAATTGCATCATAAGTGACAAATAAGCAAGAACTGGGCATGTTATCCCAGATTAGAATTGGTAACTGGAATCTAACTCTTTAAAACTTATTGAATCCCTCATGATATGGATAGAAGTATGAAACATCTAACTTCACCCAGTGCACACGTGTGTATTTGTAAACACATATGCTAAACAGCAAAATTGTAATATTCGTGAGGTGTGCCAAATTTTACATGTTCATGGTACAGATAATATTGTTTTACCATCTTTTTGGTAGAGGCCCAATAAGACATTTGGAATCAACGAGAGAATCCAGAACCTACAGGGTACATTCTCCATGCACTATTCTGGCTTTCAAATAAATGAACAAATGGAATTAAAAAAATAGATTGCACTGGTAATCCTGTTTATTGCAATGGTGCAATAACTTTTTATGGACTCTAGCCATACTAAGAGTGCACGTGAATAGGTGTTGGAAATGACACACTTTATTTGACATGACCAAACTCACTAGAAACATATACTTTCAAAAACTTTTTAATATTCATTTTTTTCAGTTAGTCTATAAGGCCTAATAACTTATTACTCCACATTGAGAAGAGCAAAGGTCGACATGGTGAACTTTGCATGTGTTACAATGGCTATCACATAATATTATTTGATATCCTAGAATTTTAAACAACTATACAGCTACACGGCTCATGCAAGGTATTTAAACTTGACATATTTTAGCTCTCTTGTTTTCATTATTTAATCGTTTTTTTCTAGAATTAGCTTTTGCTACAATCGCATAACTACTAACTTGGGTAATGGACATCCAACGTTCCAGCTTATCTGTTTTTGTATCAGTGATGAAAATCAATCTCTATGTCATTGACTTTTCAATTAACCATGGCTATGTTTTAGGTCTTTTATCACTGCAATGATAAATTCTCTGTCGTCTTCTATACCTTTTTTGAAGCCCAGTGATTAATCTTATGCCTATGATTCTACATTCTTGTTGTTATACTGCTTTTATCTATTTTGATCAATTCTTTAGAGGTCACTTCTTGCTGGAATTTCGTCTGAGGGGAATTCTTGCGTTTCATCATTTTGGATAGTTTTCTATCCCTTTTGTGTTTTAACGTTGTTGTTGTTGTTGTTTTGTTTTGTTTTGTTTTCTTTTATGTGCTATGCACCTGAGAGCACTGGTACTTTAAAGTGGGCTCATACCGTCTCCATGGCCTGGCCCTTCAGGACGTGTGTTTTGGAAAGTGTTACTTGCTTCGTGTTGCTATGATATTGTGTTTGAGTTCTCATCTCAGAGTGATTTTTGAAAATCCCACGAGGTGTGCTTTGATGTGTTCCTTGAAGTACCAAATGAAGTAATTGGAGGCTTGCACTATCTTGACAGGGGTTAAAACACCTTAAGTTGCCACGGATGGGTGTTCTTGCCCTTCCCAACAATGGGGGTTACTCCTGGTAGTGAGATCCTGGAGATGTGATGGCGCCAAAGCCCCGGCGCCACACAACCAGCTCCTCTGAAAAGCTCTAGGCAGCTGCACTTATGAAAGCTGCTCATTTTCTGATTTCCCAGAGGCTACCTTGGGCAAAATTGTGGATTTTGTACATTACCTGGCCACATCTATTTCTTCTACCAGACAGATCTTAGATTGTAGGCAAATGATACCTCCGAGTTTGCTTCTCCAATTTGTAAAGGGGAAGTATAACGCCTATGTCCAGTATAGTGGTGAGATTATAGGTAATGCCTGTAAAACGTGTGGAAAAACTCCTGGCACATTACACTCCATAAACACTGTATTTTGTTTTGATTTCCTCATAGTTGTCACTACATCCATACAAGCTGTACCTCCAGGGTGGGGTCTTATGTAGGTCAAAATGTAAGCTACACCATAGAAGCTATCAACGAGGCAAAATGTTTCTCCTATGCGTGAGGACGTGACCCTTCCCTTTTTTGCATATGTATACTAAATTTGGTGGTAGAGATCATTGAAGACTTGAATGTATATTGCAGTCTAGCTCGCCGGGAGATAGTTAAAAATCCCCTATTTCAGGCATCGTGGATACACATATTGAACACCTTAGGTGTCAGGTGTTATTAGGTTCAAGTACACAGTGAGAATCCAACATGCACGCTCCATATATTCAGGATGTTTCAAAACTTAGCTACAAATAGTACAGGTGTAATTACAACGTGTGGCAAATGCTGTTAAATAGAACACTAAATTTTATGAGAAGGAATGGCACAGGGGACAAAGTGTAGATTACAGGATTGGCCAACAAAGGTTTCTTGGGGAGAAAAGTCCTTTTCAAACTGGACCCGTAGCAAGAACTGGTAAGGAAACTAGCGACCACAAAATGCATTCTAAGCGGAACCTACGTGGGTCTAATTTGAGCAACCAGGAGAAGAGACCGTCCCGGTCACCTAATGAAAGGAGAATCAGGAAAGATGGCATTAGAGGGGTGACAAGGCAGGACTGCCAACGTCTGGTGGTCACATTACAGATTCTATGTGTCATTTTGAGTACAGTGGAGACTAGAGGGTTGTCGTAAGCAGAGGAATGAACTGCTCAGATTCAGGAGTCTTGGATTGCATTCCAGATGCAGTGAAAAGAATGAACTGGGATTTTGTTGGGAAGGGAAAGGCAGCATGGGGCTAACAACGAAAATGGAGAGTAGGCGGAAGGTGGTGAGAAACTAGCTGGCTTGGCATACGTTGGAGGTGGAGTTGAGAGCCCCTGCTGCTGAGTGGATCACAGAAAAGACGTTGAGGATGGGAGGACTGACAATGAGCCTCTTTCCCTCTTGAGCAGCTGAAGACAATGCCCCATTAAGAGAGAAACACAAGAGGGGTCTTAAGTTGGTCATGGATTTCAATTGATTGTTGATTGGGTATTAATTCATATGCTTAGAGACTTTTGCTTAGAATTTTATCTTTTCATTGTTTTGTTTCTACAACTTGCTTCGTTATTACCATCTTGAGGTTCTAACGGATGTTCTCCAATTCTTCGCTGTCTCCAAGACCTTCTTACATAAGAGTATGGACATGATGGGTTATGTAGGTCCATCATCTTCTACCCAGTCTTTGTCGTCGTCACAAATACATAATGGCCACTGTTGTAGAAGAACCTCAAGGTCCAACAGGTTTGTTCTCACTGTTCTCGGAATGCCTGCCCCTCCTTTATTCCCGCACATTTGCTTTTGTCTCCTTTGTCCTCCTCCTTTCTGCCTGCCAACTAGAAATTTGGTCATCCTTTAAGATTCTTTGTGCTATGCCTCCGAGACGCCTTTACTGATCAACTCGGCTCAGTGGACTTCTCCTGCTACATGAAACTTGACCTTGAAGTCTCACTGTGCTTTGCATGGTGTTTGGGTTTTTTGTACCCTCAAATATTGAAAGTTTCTTGAAGGCAAGGATGCGGTCTTGCATGCTTTCAGAAACTTTTATAGACACTCAAACATGGTCAAAGTTTAGAAATCTTTCTTGGTGAAGTGGTTGAGTCAACGTCAAATCAGATGGGAGGGTGTCTGCTGAAGGAATAACACTGGATTGTTTGAAACTATCCTTGATGTGTTGAATGGACCTAATAAATTTATGAATTGACACATTTTATTTATTTAACTGATACTAGACTAAATCATTTATTTGAAAGGTTACTTTATGATTACGGCGGTCTTAAAGTTTATTGCAGAAAATTTAGAAAATAAACAAGAAAGAAAGAAAAATGGTCATAAGTCAAACACCTGGAGATAAGCATATGTAAACACGTTTTTTATGTTTATGTATTTTTGGCACAGAGAGAGAACGAGAGAGAGATGAGCAAGAGTGGGGGATGGGAGGAGAGAGAGAGATAGAGAGAATCATAAGCAGGCTCAACGTTGTCAGTGCAGACCTCAATGTGGAGCTTAATCGCACACACAGTGGAATCATAACTGAGCTGGAATCAAGAGTCAGATGCTTAACCGACTGAGCCATTCAGGCGCCCCTGGAGGTAAGCACCTCTAACACTGTGGTATAATCATCACGGAAGAGGTATATGTACATGCATTAACCAAAATTTGCTATGTAGCTGTGAATCCCATTTTTGATCCTCTAGTGATACGAGCATTTCGCTAGGTCACAAATGTTCTCCAGGGCTATGAATTGTAAAGGTCTCATAGCATGCCATAACTTATTTAAAAATTTTTTTAATGTTTATTTATTTTTGAGACAGAGAGAGACAGAGCATGAACGGGGGAGGGTCAGAGAGAGAGGGAGACACAGAATCCGAAGCAGGATCCAGGCTCTGAGCTGTCAGCACAGAGCCCAACGCGGGGCTCGAACTCACGGATCATGAGATCATGACTGGAGCTGAATCAGACGCCAAACCGACTGAGCCATCCAGGTGCCCCATGCCATAACTTATTTAAACATGGCTATTGATCATTTAGGATGTTCCATTTTCTTGCTTCGAATAGTTGCTACAAGTAGAATTAGCTTTTCATGGTGTAGACACAGTTTAGTAAATGTCAGTTAAAAAATAAAAAGAACTGCAGCCTGTAATGTGAGGTGGAGGAACAGGTATGACCAGATTTCGCTTCACCTTGTCTATTGCTGGCAGTCTTTACAGCCTTCTCTCCCTCATCCTCTTTTTCTCCTCCTTGACCCACAACCTCCCCCTCTTTATTCCTCCTTCTTCTCATCCTCGTTTCTCTGTCTATGCTGGCCTCCTTACTTCCCATCAGTACACACGTTCACTCTCCTGCCTTGGGGAATTCATGGGTCCTTCTGCCTAGATCACCTTCCTGTCAGCAGGTATTTCTCTCATTTCCGTGAGGTATTTATTCACCTGACACCTTTACAGTAGGGCCCTCTGTGTCGAGTATTTCACCATGTCTAGTATTTCACACCCCCTCCCCCAATGCTTATATCCTCTCCAAGATGTATTTACTTGTTCTTTCCCCATTCATTATTCTCTACCGTAGTTTCTAGTTCCATTATGTTTGTCAGTCTCCCCCACTGGACTCTTGAGCACCAAGAGTGCAGTGATCCTTGCTCCTTTGGTTCCCTAGTGGATCCTCAGGGCGTAGACTGTGTTGTCTCATTTTAAATGCTCCAAAAGTATTTATTGAATGATTCAATGAATCAACAACACTCCTTCTTTCTTAAGAATGTTTTATAATTTTGTACTTTACACTTACATCTATGATCCATTTGAGTGAATGTTTCTATAAGTGATGATTTTAGGTCAAGGCTTCTTTTACTTAATTAATTAATCAATGAAATGATTGAGTAAAATATTAATTACTTAGCTAGATATGGCATATCTCTCCATTTATTTATATCTTCCTTGATTTACCCAATCAGACTTCTGTGGCTTTTCACGTACAAATCCTGTGCATGGTTGTTAGACTTAAATGTAAGTATTTCAATGTTTGGTGTGATTTTAATGGTTCTTGAAAAAACAGTTCAGGAGAGGAGAGATGGCGGCGTAGGAGGACGCTAGGCTCACCGCGCGTCCTGCTGATCACTTAGATTCCACCTACACCTGCCTAAATAACCCAGAAAACCGCCAGAGGAATAGCAGAACGGAGTCGCCGGAACCAAGCGCAGACGAGAGACCCACGGAGAGGGTAGAAAAGGCGGCGAGGTGGTGCTTGCTCCACGAACTGGTGGGAGGGAGCCAGGGCGGAGGGGCGGCTCGCCGGCCAAGCAGAGCCCCCGAGTCTGGCTTGCAAAAAGCGGAGGGCCTGATGGACTGTGTTCCGACAGCAAGCGCGACTTAGCGTCTGGGAGGTCATAAGTTAACAGGTCTGCTCAGAAAGCGGGAAGGCTGGAGGACAAAGGGAAGGAGAGCTGCTGAGCCCCCTGACGACAGAGCTCAGTTTGGTGGGGAACAAAGGCGCTCGCCAGCGCCATCTCCCCCGCCCATCCCCCAGCCAAAATCCCAAAGAGAACCAGTTCCTGCCAGGGAAATTGCTCGCTCCGCGCAAACACCCAACTCTGTGCTTCCGCGGAGCCAAACCTCCGGCAGTGGATCTGACTCCCTCCCGCTGCCACAGGGCCCCTCCTGAAGTGGATCACCTAAGGAGAAGCGAGCTAAGCCTGCCCCTCCTGCCCCTGTGCACCTTGCCTACCCACCCCAGCAAAGACGCCAGATCCCCAGCATCACAAGCCTGGCAGTGTGCAAGTAGCCCAGACAGGCCACCACACCCCACAGTGAATCTCACCCCTATGAGAGGGGAAGACAAGGCACACACCAGTCTGACTGTGGACACAGCAGTGGGCTGGGGGCAGACATCAGGTCTGACTGCGGCTCCGCCCACCAACTCCAGTTATACACCACAGCACAGGGAAAGTGCCCTGCAGGTCCTCACCATGCCAGGGACTATCCAAAATGACCAAGCGGAAGAATTCCCCTCAGAAGAATCTCCAGGAAATAACAACAGCTAATGACCTGTTCAAAAAGGATTTAAATAATATAACAGAAAGTGAATTTGGAATAATAGTCATAAAATTAATCGCTGGGCTTGAAAACAGTATAGCTGACAGCAGAGAATCTCTTGCTACAGAGATCAAGGGACTAAGGAACAGTCACGAGGAGCTGAAAAACGCTTTAAACGAAATGCATAACAAAATGGAAACCACCACGGCTCGGATTGAAGAGGCAGAGGAGAGAATAGGTGAACTAGAAGATAAAGTTATGGAAAAAGAGGAAGCTGAGAAAAAGAGAGATAAAAGAATCCAGGAGTATGAGGGGAAAATTAGAGAACTAAGTGATACCCTAAAAAGAAATAATCTACGCATAATTGGTATCCCAGAGGAGGAAGAGAGAGGGAAAGGTGCTGAAGGGGTACGTGAAGAAATAATAGCTGAGAACTTCCCTGAAGTGGGGAAGGAAAAAGGCATTGAAAGCCAAGAGGCACAGAGAACTCCCTTCAGACGTAACTTGAATCGATCTTCTACACGACATATCATAGTGAAACTGGCAAAATACAAGGATAAAGAGAAAATTCTGAAAGCAGCAAGGGGTAAACGTGCCCTCACATATAAAGGGAGACCTATAAGACTCGTGAATGATCTCTCTTTTGAAACTTGGCAGGCCAGAAAGAATTGGCACGAGGTTTTCAGTGTGCTAGACAGAAAAAATATGCAGCCGAGAATCCTTTCTCCAGCAAGTCTGTCATTTAGAATAGAAGGAGAGATAAAGGTCTTCCCAAACAAACAAAAACTGAAGGAATTTCTCACCACTAAACCAGCCCTCCAAGAGATCCTAAGGGGGACCCTGTGAGACAAAGTACCAGAGACATCACTAAAAGCATAAAACATACAGACATCACAATGACTCTAACCCCATATCTTTCTATAATAACACTGAATGTAAATGGATTAAATGTGCCAACCAAAAGACATAGGGTATCAGAATGGATAAAAAAACAAGACCCATCTATTTGCTGTCTACAAGAGACTCATTTTAGACCTGAGGACACCTTTAGATTGAGAGTGAGGGGATGGAGAACTATTTATCATGCTACTGGAAGCCAAAAGAAAGCTGGAGTAGCCATACTTCTATCAGACAAACTAGACTTTCAATTAAAGGCTGTAACAAGAGATGAAGAAGGACATTATATAATAGTGACAGGGTCTATCCATCAGGAAGAGCTAACAATTATAAATGCCTATGCGCCGAATACCAGAGCGCCCAAATATATAAAACAATTACTCATAAACATAAGCATTCCTGGGATGCAGGGCTGGTTCAACACTCGCAAATCAATCAACGTGATACATCACATTAACAAAAAAAAAGAGAAAAACCATATGATCCTGTCAATCGATGCAGAAAAGGCCTTTGACAAAATCCAGCACCCTTTCTTAAGAAAAACCCTTGAGAAAGTCGGGATAGAAGGAACATACTTAAAGATCATAAAAGCCATTTATGAAAAGCCCACAGCTAACATCATCCTCAACGGGGAAAAACTGAGAGCTTTTTCCCTGAGATCAGGAACACGACAGGGATGCCCACTCTCACCGCTGTTGTTTAACATAGTGCTGGAAGTTCTAGCATCAGCAATCAGACAACAAAAGGAAATCAAAGGCATCAAAATTGGCAAAGATGAAGTCAAGCTTTCGCTTTTTGCAGATGACATGATATTATACATGGAAAATCCGATAGACTCCACCAAAAGTCTGCTAGAACTGATACATGATTTCAGCAAAGTTGCAGGATACAAAATCAATGTCCAGAAATCAGATGCATTCTTATACACTAACAATGAAGCAACAGAAAGACAAATAAAGAAACTGATCCCATTCACAATTACACCAAGAAGAATAAAATACCTAGGAACAAATCTAACCAAAGATGTAAAGGATATGTATGCTGAAAACTATAGAAAGCTTATGAAGGTAATTGAAGAAGATTTAAAGAAATGGAAAGATATTCCCTGCTCATGGATTGGAAGAATAAATATTGTCAAAATGTCAATACTACCCAAAGCTATCTACACATTCAATGCAATCCCAATCAAAATTGCACCAGCATTCTTCTCGAAACTAGAACAAGCAATTCTAAAATTCATATGGAACCACAAAAGGCCCCGAAAAGCCAAAGCAATTTTGAAGAAGAAGACCAAAGCAGGAGGCATCACAATCCCAGACTTTAGCCTCTACTACAAAGCTGTCATCATCAAGACAGCATGGTATTGGCACAAAAACAGAAACGTCGACCAATGGAATAGAATAGAAACCCCAGAACTAGACCCACAAACGTATGGCCAACTCATCTTTGACAAAGCAGGAAAGAACATCCAATGGAAAAAAGACAGTCTCTTTAACAAATGGTGCTGGGAGAACTGGACAGCAACATGCAGAAGGTTGAAACTAGACCACTTTCTCACACCATTCACAAAAATAAACTCAAAATGGATAAAGGGCCTGAATGTGAGACAGGAAACCATCAAAACGTTAGAGGAGAAAGCAGGAAAAGACCTCTCTGACCTCAGCCGTAGCAATCTCTTTACTTGACACATCCCCAAAGGCAAGGGAATTAAAAGCAAAAGTGAATTACTGGGACCTTATGAAGATAAAAATCTTCTGCACAGCAAAGGAAACAACCAACAAAACTAAAAGGCAACCAACGGAATGGGAAAAGATATTTGCAAATGACATATCGGACAAAGGGCTAGTGTCCAAAATCTATAAAGAGCTCACCAAACTCCACACCCGAAAAGCAAATAACCCAGTGAAGAAATGGGCAGAAAACATGAATAGACACTTCTCTAAAGAAGACATCCGGATGGCCAACAGGCACATGAAAAGATGTTCAGCGTTGCTCCTTATCAGGGAAATACAAATCAAAACCACACTCAGGTATCCCCTCACGCCAGTCAGAGTGGCCAAAATGAACAAATCGGGAGACTATAGATGCTGGAGAGAATGTGGAGAAACGGGAACCCTCTTGCACTGTTGGTGGGAATGTAAATTGGTGCAGCCGCTCTGGAAAGCAGTGTGGAGGTTCCTCAGAAAATTAAAAATAGACCTACCCTATGACCCAGCAATAGCACTGCTAGGAATTTATCCAAGGGACACAGGAGTAGTGATGCATAGGGGCACTTGTACCCCAATGTTCATAGCAGCACTCTCAACAATAGCCAAATTATGGAAAGAGCCTAAATGTCCATCAACTGATGAATGGATAAAGAAATTGTGGTTTATATACACAATGGAATACTATGTGGCAATGAGAAAAAAATGAAATATGGCCTTTTGTTGCAACGTGGATGGAACTGGATAGTGTGATGCTAAGTGAAATAACCCATACAGAGAAAGACAGATACCATATGGTTTCACACTTATGTGGATCCTGAGAGGCTTAGCAGGACACATGGGGGAGGGGAAGGAAAAAAAAAAGAGGTTAGAGTGGGAGAGAGCCAAAGCATAAGAGACTGTTGAGAACTGAGAACAAACTGAGGGTTGATGGGGGGTGGGAGGGAGGAGAGGGTGGGTGATGGGTATTGAGGAGGGCACCTTTTGGGATGAGCACTGGGTGTTGTATGGAAACCAATTTGACAATAAATTTCATATATAAATAAAAAATATAAAATAAAATATATTTAGGCTTACCCAAAAAAAATAAAAATAAGAAAAATAAATAAATAAATAAATAAATAAATAAATAAATAAATAAATAAGCTACAAAAAAAAGAACAAAATTACAATTAGTACATAATGATCAACAATTTACTTTAAATATAAACGGCTGAAGTGCTCCAGTCAAAATACATAGGGTAACAGGATGGATAAAAAACAACACTCATCCATATGCTGCCTAGCACAGACTCACTTCAGATCTAGACACATAGAGACTGAAAGTGAGGGGATGGAGATACATTTCCCATGCAAATGAAAGCAAACAACAACAAGGACAACAAAAATAACATCAAACAACAACAACAACTCAGAACCAGGTAGCAACACCTATATCAAACCAAATAGACTTTATTTTTTTTTATTTTTTTTTTTTTAATTTTTTCAACGTTTATTTATTTTGGGACAGAGAGAGACAGAGCATGAAGGGGGGAGGGGCAGAGAGAGAGGGAGTCACAGAATCGGAAGCAGGCTCCAGGCTCTGAGCTATCAGCCCAGAGCCCGACGCAGGGCTCGAACTCTCGGACCGCGAGATCGTGACCTGGCTGAAGTCGGACGCTTAACCGACTGCGCCACCCAGGCGCCCCCCAAATAGACTTTAAAATCCTCAATAAAATATAATCAAACTCCACTCAACAACACGCTAAAATGATTACGTGGCTTTTATTCCAGGGAAACAAAGGTGGCTCAACAAATCAATCAACATAATATCCCACCTCAACAAAACGGAGGGTAAACATCATATGATTATACCAATAAAGGGAGAAAAAACATTTGACAAAATTGAACATGTATTCATGGTAAAAGTTCTCAACAAAGTCGGGGGGACGGACATGCCTCAACACATGAAAATATTATTTTATATATTGTTTATATTAAAAAGTTCACACTTAACATCTCAATGGTGAAAAACTGAGAGATTTCCCTCTAAGATCAAGAACAAGATAAATATGACTACTTTTGCCACTCTTGTTTCATATAACACTAGAAGTCCTAGCCACAGGAATCAGATAAGAAAAAAGAAATTATTCATCTATGTTTGTAAACAACCTGAACTGTACTATCCGCAGATGACGTAAGAATATGCATAGAAAACCCTAAACTTTCCCCCCAAAACTACTAGAAGTAATAAACGAATTCAGGAAAGTTGTAGATACGGAACTGATACACAAAAATTAGTAGGGTTTCTATATAATAATAATGAAGTCACAGAAAGAGAAATTAAGAAAACAACACGCATTCATAATTGCACCAAAAAAAAAAAAAAAGAGAGAGTAAAATAGATACGACTCAACTTATCCAAAGAAGTGAAAGACCTGTAGTGTGAAAACCATAAGTCAGTGATGAAATTGAAGATGACACAAACAAATGGAAAGATATCCCATGATCATGGATTGGAAGAATTAATATCATTACAATGTCCATATTACTCATAACTCTCTACAGTTTCAATGCAATCCCTATCAAGATACCAAAGGCACTTTTCACAGATTTGAAAAAACTAATACTAAAATCTGTATGGGACCGCAAAAGACCCTGAATCGTGAAAATATTCTTGAAAGACAAAAACATAGCTGGAGGTATCAAAATCACAGATTTCAAGATGTACTACAAAGCTTCAAGTAAACCAATTAGTATGGGTAGTGACACAAAAACAGACGCATAGGTCGATTGGACAGAATAGAAAGCCCAGAAATAAACCCAGGCTTATGTGGTAAATTAACCTATAACAAAGAGGCAAGAATAAACAATGAGGGAAAGACCGTCTCTTCAACAAAAGGTATTGGGAAACCAGGAAATCTACATGCAGGTAGCGAGGACCTAACCCTAACGCTGGCCTGGGCTCTGGCTTTAAAGGCACCTAGCATGGACGTCTAAAAGAAATAACGGATTGGGGCCAATTACCATTGGGGAAAATCCTGTGTGGAAGTCACACTCTCTCCATGACATTTCCACAGCCGTGATGGAGATAGAGGAGGAGATCCTGAGACAGTTTCAGTCTGTCCCACGCATACGTTTGGCTCCGCCCTTCCAACGGTAGCCCTGAAACATAAGAGCATATGGGCCCTCATTTCAGTCCTGCAGGGAAATCACATCACTGTGGGTGGTTGGACCAAAGGCACTTCCGGGGAACCAAAACTACCCCTACCCACTGCTCTGCCTCTAAGCGGGATCACCTTCTAAGGCTGAGAAAAGAAACGGTGGGACATGGATTCCTCCTTTTTCTACCCTGTGTTCTCTTTGGGACCTCAGGAGATTGAATGCTGCCCGCACTCACTGGGGACGATAGTGCTTTACTGAGTCCACCAAATCAAACGCTAATCTCACCCAGAAACACTCTACAAATATCCCGAGAAAAAATGTTTAACCTTGGGCACCCCACGACCAACTCAGGTAGACACGTAATAATAACCATCACAGGGACATTCTTGTTTTGCTTCCCTTCCCTCATTCACCTCCTATTGCTAACTTTCAAGTTCTGAAGCCGTTGCTTTTTATATTCTGACCAGTGTATAGCGTTAAGATAAATTCGAGGAAAGTTGTCTTGTGCACGGACTAGTGTTTCAGTTAATATGAAAATTTTTCGGCAAGGTAAGGGAAAGAGATCTTAGCTAGGGCACGAACATACTCCATGTTACTTTATCAGGGGTGGCTTTCCAAACCCTTAACACGCTCATGGGAAGGCAGTGTAACATGGGTGAGAGCATGCATGTTGGCATAGGAGCAGAGTTGGTGCCCATCCCAGCCACACCACTAGTGTTTGTGTTATCTTGGACCAATTACTTAACATATCTGAAACTCAGTTGCCTAATTTATAAAATGGAAATAATAACAAAGGGTCAAAAAATTAAATGACACTATTGGCAAGGTGCTTAATCCAACACCTGACAACACGGAACAAGTGTTCCACAGATGATAGCCATCATTATCCTCATTTGAACAGCTAAGACAGGCTAATATTCTGTCTGGGGTCAGATACCTACGGAGGAATCTCAGGTCTTCTGACACTGATTCTTCAATTTGGAGGGAGCCCAGGACCAGGATGGCTGAAAGAGTACAAGGAGATAGACCAGTAAGCCAGTCCTCTATCCACCTCTTATTTGATAGTCCAGTTGTATATTCATCTCTTTCCTTCCAATGAAAAAAATGCAAATCCCTCCCTCTAGAAGAAATACTACACAGAGGCTTTCATGTAATATTAAGTGTTAGGCTCTGTAAAACTGGCACACGCATCATCTCATTTAATCTCACAATGGCCCTTCATATGGGGGTCCTTATTCCAATTTCCAGGTGAGGAAATTGAGACCTAGGAAAGTCAAGTTCCTCCCCCATAACTTGTTTATGACCGTGTTAGACAACAACCCTAGACTCCTACTCCATGTCCAGTATGTTTCTTCGGTGCCACAGTTTGTTCTCTTCCAAGGCGAACACTGCTGAAGAATCATTGGAACAAAGCAGGAAAAAAATCATTTAAAACGTCTAGTTTTCACCCAAGCACTGCTTTCTGGGTGACATTGGTGTTTTCTCTCTGAGAAACAAAGGTGAGAAATTCCAAACCTCGGCCTTTGTTATGGAGTTATGAAGACCAGTAAAAATTAGTAAAGCTCACTGGCAGATTAAGCTTTCCAAGTCGAAGAGATTAGTTTCAATTCTCACATTATGTGTGTTAAAGTGGGAGCTGGGATTTCACATGACTTTGACAATCGCCATCAATTCCTTTCTTCAAGATTTGACTGCATATTCTCATTCTTTCCTTTTTTTCTCTTTTCTAGCTATACTTCCAATCTGCAGCTCATCCCTAGTTTCTCCCTATGTCTAGCAATGGCCATTCTCCATATGTCCACATTAAATCTATCATCAAAGGAGAATAAAAAGATAAAAGAACAAAGCCAGAGAAGTAAGACTCAATACTAAAATGTAAATTGGTGATAACACGTCTACTTCCAGGCAAATGTAATAACGAAAACCAGATTTATAATCCTTATGGAAACAGCTAAAAGCGTAGACAAAATATATAAGAAGCTGTTCTCAAAACATCAGACATGAGGCAGTGAAGGGCAGTGATCCCTGATATTGGGAAATAAGTGACATGGTTCCTATAGTGCCCTAGCTTATTGACTAGGCTGGGGTTTGAGTCTGTGCTATAGAGAGGAGGAAGCTGGCATAGCCCAACATATTCCCTGAATTGTGGAAGGGTTAGTCACTGATTCAGGAAGACTGCTATATTTCACAGAGCAGAGAACCAAAGAAGAGAAAGTTGTTCACAGAGAGAACTCCAGAGATCAACAGATGGTCTGCCTTGAGTATTCAATGGAATATTGATAAACTCTTGTGTATGAGGACACTGAGACCAGGGGAAGGAACAAAACCCACTGACATACAGGGTCAGGAATAATGCCTGACAGCCAGTGTGGATGACCTCACAATGTACATGCCATTTGGAGAATACTTGATTTTTGTGTCAGTTACTGGACAAAAATTATCCCTAAACTAAGTGCTGCCTGTGCCTTGCCCAAAATATCTTTAAAGAAAGACCTGAAAGGATCAAGCTATTTGTAAGTAACTAAACCCTGTCCCAAATCAGAGGCAAGGATTTTTTAGGAATCTAAAAGTATCCAGCATCTGACAGGCTAAAACTGACCATGTTTGGCAACCCATAAATTATTATCAGGCATGCAAAGAAGCAGGAAAATAAGACACGTAAGGAAGGGGAACTCAACTGACACTGACCCAGAAATTACACAAATGATATAATTTATACATCCGAACATTCAAATAGTTATTATAACTATTATCAGTATATCCAAGAAATTATAGGGCAGAATGAGCATGTTAAATGGAGACATGCAAGTGGTATGTAAGACCTAAACCGAACTTCGCATGACAAAAGCAATGACTAAAATAAGAAATCTGGTCTATGATTACTGAATGGAATTAAAGGCATGTAGACAGTGCAGAAAAAAAGGTTGATGAACCTAAAGACATAGCAATGGAAATCGTCTGAAATGAAACACACAGACAAATTATGCCTGCAAACCATCCAATATACATGTCATTGTATCTCCAAGGAACACAGACAAGAAAACTAATTTGAGTAAATAATGAAACTAATTTGAATTTATAGTTGTTAATGTTGATGCAAACTAAAAATATATAGTTCCAATAAGGTCAATGAACCTCAACGACAGGAAATATGAGGAATACTACACCAAGGTACCCCACAATCAAATTGCTTTAATCCAGGGAAAGGGAGGGAAAATATTTCTCATCAGAACCAATGCAATCTAGAATACAGTAGGATAACATTTTTAAAGAACCTAAAGTAGGAAACCATTATGATCTGGGCTTAGGCAAACATTTCTAAGCTACACCACCAACAATATGATTCTTTACAATAAAAACATATGGTTGGATTTTATCACACTAAAACTTTTGCGTTTCAAAGAACAAAGACTTTGAAATCACAATACTGAGACTGGGAGAATATATATACCAATCATCTATGTGAAATGTGACTTGACTTATATCTAGAACATATGGGCAATCTGCAATATTCAATATTCTGAACCTAAATAATCCAAAAAAAGGCAAACGATTTGAGAAGACACATTACCAAAACAGTTATATGTACAGCAGATACACACATGAAAATGTGTTCAGCATCATGATAGGGAAATATAAATATAAACTACCATGAGATAAATGAGATACAATGAGATCAACTACTACTTCATGCCTACAAGATGTCTAAAATCAAAAGACAGGGCTCCGAAGTGTTAGCTAGGATATGAAAGAACTGGAATTCTCACACCCTGCTGATGAGAATGTAAAAGTGATAAAACTACCCGGGCAAACAGTTTGACAGTATCCTAAAAGGCTGAACATGCAACCTATTCTATGACTCAGCCAAATCTACTCTCAAATATTTTCCCTAGAGGGATCAATGTATACGATCATACAAAAAAAAAAAATAAATAAATGAAAGAAAGAACAGAGCAGAAAAGAAATGAAAAGAAAAGAAACAAAAAGAAAGAAAAGAAAAAATGAATGTTTATAGAAGCTTTGTTTTCAATAGGCTAAGGAGCACCTGGTGCCTCAGTTGGTAGATTTCTTGATTTCTGCTTGGGTCATTATCCCACGGTCGTGATATTGAGACTCACATTGAGCTCCACACTAAGCATGGAGGCTGCTTAAGATTCTTTTTCTCTTCCCTCTGCTCTCTCTTTCTCTTTCTCTCTCCCTCCCCCTCTGCCTCTCCCTCTCTATCTCCCTCTCCCTCTCCATCTCCCTTTTCCTATCTCTCCCCCACCTCTACTTCCCCCCTCCCCTCTCCTTCTCACTCACTCTCTCTCTCTCACTCTGTCTCTCTCTCTCTCTCTCTCTCTCTCTCTCTCTGTCATAAAAAGAAATAAATACGCCAAATGTGGAAATAATACAAATGTCCACTGACATGTGAACGGATAAAAAAGTAGTAAGATACAGACAACACTATGGATAATCTTCAAAACACTAAGTGAGAGAGGTCAACTCCACACCTCTAAATAATAAGGAGTATGTCTTATATAATTTTATTTTTATAGTATTCTAGAAAATGCAAGATAATATGTAGGGACAGAAAACAGACCAGAGCTTGCCTAGGAATGGGAATCGGGAAGATGTGGGGGACGGAGGGATATCTAAGGGATAAAAGGACATTTTTAGTGGTGACAGACATATTCTTTTCCTTGTTATGTATACATTGGTGGATATGTGACCAAAATTTACCAAATTATGTAACTGTATTTATTAGTATTAGTATTAATATTAATTATTAATTAAGTAATTTATTTATTAGGGCTTTTTTACAGAGACAGAAATGAAGCGTTCATAAGTGGGGGAGAGAGGCAAGGGAGAAATAGAGAATCTTAAGCAGACTGCATGCTTAGCATGGAGCCCAATAAAGGGCTTAATTGAACCTGGGATCATGACCTGAGCCAAAATCAAGAGTCTGATGCTCAAGTGACAGCCATCCAGGTGCTCCACCAATTATGTACTTTAAATAGGTACAGTTTGTGTATATCAGTTAAACATTAATGAAGTTCTTAAAAACAAACAAACAAACACACAAAACATGATTGGATATTGTGTCTTTTGACCTCTGGGGCTGCTATTTCAAACCTGGTCCACCAGCATCTACTGATTCTCGGAATCCCCAGTATCTTTCATTAACTCACTTAAGTTCTTAAAAATAAATGTAAGTTGGGAAAAGGGGGAATCCCCTGGCAGTTATCACGTGTATCAATTATAAATGTCATATCACTTAGAACTATGATTCATACATGAGATGGGTGATATAGCACATGTTTGCTTTCGACAACTTGGAGCTGTTTGAGTCCCAGCACCCCATTACCCTTGTACACTTGTTAATTACTAGTTTACCAGTTAATGGTCCTCTGTCTCCTTATACTGTATAAGAAGGGAATTGGTCTGTCTTGCTCACTCTGTGTTTATAATGTTACAGAACAAGGCTGGAATGCTGGCGGAAAAACCAAATGGCACTCGGAGATCTTCTTTGGATTGCAGAACTTGGTGGAACGGCGGGCTCAGAGGTCCCTGTTTCTCCAAACGCCTGAGCGCTGAATGCAAGTGGGGCAGGATATTTACAGTCATCAGCTGGCATATCTGTGGGGGTTTTCCTGCACACAGAAAACAAAGGAAGAAGAACCAGGAGGAGGGGTCTCTAAGATAGAGACCAGAGTTCGTTTTAGTCCCACCCGCCATTTTTGGTGCAGTATTTTATTCACTTCTCCAACATTATCCCATTTTATGCCTTTTAAGAAACCTTTTCAGTAGGTATCACCTTTCAGTTTTTTAGGTTGGTACCCTCAGAAGGCTAAGAAGCCTGCAGTAGTTTGGCGAGCAACAGTGTATTCAATAAAATATATTATGGTATTCAGTGTAGAGGGGCCAATGGGAACAAGTAAAATTATGGAGAAGAGGGGCCCTGCCAGGGCAGGAAGCCAGGATCCCAATCCCTGAGATCTCATTTATTCCATTGATTGGTACTTTCCTGTTGTCTATCTTGAATTATTATTATTTATTATTATCATTATTATTATTATTATTATTATTATTATTATTATTATTATTATTATTATTATTATTTTATTTTTTAATTCCTTAACCTTAGTTCTGAGTATTTCTGACTGGTTTAAAAAATAGCAACATTCCTCCTCCGAAAATTTTCAAGTCCCTCCATTTTCTGAAGTGAGGAGGTCGGGGGCTTGTCTATTTTGGGGGATTACTGTCACCAGAGAGTTTATTTGGTTCTGTAAATTTACCAGAGAATCAGCCACCTGTTCCATGTCTTCATTTAGCTCTTGAGATAGTCCATGGTACAGTCCTATGCATAAACCTATGCCGCCTTATCCAGTTCCTATTCCTGTCACAATTTCTGAGCCTATCAGAATGGGTAGCAGGACTGCCCGTTTAGCCTGAGACTTGGGGCTAAAGGTTGTTAGCAACTGATCTTCAGTGTATACAAATATCTCTGGGGTCCGGAAGATGGAATAACATTTCAGAGTCCAGTTGGCCTCTAAGCATCGATAGGCCGAATTACAACACAGATAGAACACCCCAAGCGTGCAACATAGGGTCGTAGTACTCATTAAGGTTCTATCTCTTCCTCCTAGAGAGGGAATTCAGGGACTGTACGGATTAGATTGTCGGCATTGGGAGATGGACCCTAGTGGCCAGGTGTCCAATTAAGACAGAGGTGTTGGTTTTGAGGTTTTCAGGAGCTTCCCAGGTCAAATGGATTGGAGTAGCTAAGTAAGTCCTCTGGCTAGGGGCAAGCACATCCAGCAGGTTTGCATGTGATTATCTATCTTATGGAGGACTAGTAGAGCAGTGTCGGCCCAATGCTGGAGTGGGGAATTGGTAGGCATCTGATTGACGGCTGAAGTTTCAAAGGTTGGTAGGCTGCTGGCAGAGTGGTCGCCTTTATGGCTTGAATTACCCTATCCTGGGTATATGCTTTATAACTTTTTGAAGGGCCTGTAGTGCAGCCCTCCCCTGTTTGAGATTCCCCATTGAGGAAGGTAAGTGTAGCAAGCTCGCTTCCGTGTCTGGAGGCCCTTGTTGTGACATGGGTTACTGATAGTTTGGTTATATCCTCGGTCCAATACTTAGCACTTGGGGCACCAGGTGACTGACAGAGAATGGGTGTTTTTCCCATGTAGCAATCTTTGTGGAGGGAGGGAAATGTGCTGAACACCCTGGACGCCCTTATTGTCCTATGACAATTGTGGGGGCAAATTTGATAAGCGGCAGTTGTGAGGGTGAGAACGGTTATCATAATATACAGGCAATACTTGGTAACCCTCCCATCCAGAGGAGGTATGTGAGGCCCAGGATACATCTTTTGCACCATATCCAGATTGTTGGCGCAGTCTCTATCAGCCCAACAGTAAGAAGTAAGTCCAGGCTTATGACACCAGTAAGGGGCAAGGGTTGGCAAAGTTGCATTCAAACCCCTGGGCTTGGTTCACGCATTGATTCCTCAAGCTCCTGCTGTGTGCAGGCCAGCCATCTCCCATGGTGTGGCTGGAGCAGGGCTGGACACCTCAGGGGTC
The DNA here is from genome assembly GCF_028749965.1 of Puma concolor. Classification (NCBI taxonomy): domain Eukaryota; kingdom Metazoa; phylum Chordata; class Mammalia; order Carnivora; family Felidae; genus Puma; species Puma concolor. The sequence continues at coordinate 1,483,104 of NW_028240236.1, read as the reverse complement.
AGTTCCCTTTTGAGGGTAGGTTTAAGGGGATGACTGGATCTGGATCACTTCACCAGGTTGTGGGTTCTTCTGAGTGGACTTCTTAACTGTGGAGTGATGGACCCATGGGGTGATACCTGAAGTTTTGGGGGCTGTAGGAGTTGTTAGAATAACAGTGAGAGGCCCAATCCACCATGGAATAAGAGGTTCCTTCTTCCAATCTTTGACCCACACAGTGTCTTCTGGCTGAAAGAAGTGAACGGGGTCCCTAAGGAAATTGTGACCCTCTCTATGGTGTATCTCTAACTTGTTTAGGACTGCCCCCAATTTCTGGAGCTGTTAGCTTATTTCCTTGTCTGCAATCTGGTGTAGGTCTCCTGGGAGCTTTCCTAAATGTGTGTGTGTGCGTGGGGGTGGGGGGGAGGATCGCCCATATAATAACTCAAAAGGGGAGAATCCCAGTGCCCCAGGCGGGCATTGGGCACACAGGAGGACCAGCGGAAGCAAATCTGGCCATGGGGGTTAGTCTCTTGGTGGAACTTGGCCAGGGTTTCCTTGAAGGTACAGTTCATCTGCTCTACCTTTCCCTGAGCCCTGGGGGCGTTAAGCAGTGTGCAGTTTCCAGGCAATGTTAAGGGACATTGTTAGGGTTCGTATAATGTCCGATCCAAATGCAGGTCCATTATTACTGTGTGTGGTTAAGCCCAATCTCCCATAGAAGAGCTTTGGCCACCTCGTGACTTCATTCCATTCTGGTCTGGAATGCTTGGACCCATCCCAAATTGGTGCAGATTATTACAAGGAGGTACCTCAACCCTTTATTTGGTTGTATGTTGGTAAAGTCCACCCCTAAATCCATCCTTTGTGAGCCAGGCAGGGGCCGTGGGGCCGAGCAAGCATTGTTTTTGGCACACGTTACACATTATTCACTGACAGCCTGGCATAATGCCGGCAGCTGGCTGATATTGTAGTTCTTTTTGAGGAGGACCTCTAGAGCAGTTTTCCCTAAGAGGGTGAGTTAGTTATCTTCCTTCACTAGGTGCTTTCACATAGATGACGGGACAAGATTCACCATCCGTCTTTGCTTAGTGTGCCCAATTCTGTCGAGGCCCAACTTCTTTCTTCACTTGTGTACATGGGTGTGGAGGCTTTCTTCTGGGGCACAAGAGTCAGAGTATAGGTAGGAGCTTCACCTAGGTCACCTCAGGCAGCCACTCTGGCTATTTTGTCAGCAAGGTGATTACCTTGATTTATGGGGTCATCTCATTTCTGAGGTCCCTTACGGTGTAGGATAGCTACTTTGTCTGGTAGCCATATGGTCTCAAGAAGCTGTATTTCTTCCTCGTTTTTGATAGTTTTCTCTGAAGCGGTAAGGAGGCCTTTTCCTTTATAGATGGCCCCATGTACATGCACAGTAGCAAAGCCATATGGGGAATCAATGTAGATGTTAACTCATTTACCTTTGCTGAGGATGATGGCTCAGGTTAAGGCGTACTGAGTCCAGTCTATTGTGCCGAACATCCTTCCGACAAGGCCATGGCTGTCCGATCTTCCGTGGCTCTGATGACCGCATACCCTGCTCTTTGGCTGCACTCCTCTAAAAACCTGCTCCCATCGCTGAACAGGGTGATCCCTGGGCTTGTTATACCCTGGTCTTGGAAGTCTGGGAAGCTGGCGTAGACTTCATCCACTACTCCAGAACAGTCATGGTCAGGTTCTCCCTCCTCTGTGGGAAGGAAGGGGCCAGGTTTAGTGTTCTTACACTGTTTTGAGAGTGAGCCTTGGGTTCTCATAGAGAAGGCCTTGGGATTGTGTCAGCTGAGAAATGGAGAGGAAATGATATCCTTGGGTGCTTGTGAGCCACACAACCGTGTGTGGGACCTTAACATTAAATGTTTGGCCCAGTGTGAGCTTGTCTGCAACCTTAATGAGCAGGACTGTGGCTCTGAGGTTTTAGGCACAGTGGCCATCCTCCAGCCACAGGATCAATTTTTTTTTTTTTTTTGACGGAACACTGGCCATTGCCGAGGCACCATGCTCTGAGTGAGCACTCCTTTTCGTGTGTGAGGAAGTTAAAGGGTCTGTCTATGTCAGGCAAACCAAGGGCTGGGGCTTTTCCCAGAGCCAACTTTATTTCTGTGAAAGCGGTCCTCTCCTCCTCAGTCCATGTGAGGGGCTCCCAGTTTGGTCCTCCCAACAGGTCATAGAGGGACCTCACTATGGCTGAGCATCTGAGGATTCCCAATGCGACAGAACCCTCTGGCCCCTAAACATTCACACAAGCCTCGTTTTGTTTGGGGCTGTGGCAGTGTGGTTCCACACTTTCTTCCTTTCTGGTCCTCGTTCTCCTTTTCCTTTTGTGAGGAGGGAGCCTAAGTATTGGACCTGCTGCTGACGAATCTGTGCCTTTTTCCAAGAGGCCTGGTACCCCAAGTAGGATCAGAGCTTTAAGAAGGCCTGTGTACCTTTCATACAGTCTTCCTGGGTGTCACTGGAAAGGAGGTCTTCTACGTATTGGAGAAGGACATACCCTGAGGTTTCCTTCGGAGAGTCAGCGAGATCTGAACCTAGGGCTTCCCCCAGAAGAATGGGCGAATTGTTGAATCCTTGGGAAAGTAGTGTCCAGGTCAGCTGCATCTGGCGCTCTGTAACGGGCTCAGTCCATTCAAAGGCAAACAATGATTGCCTTTGCGGAGCCAGGCAGAGGCAGAAGAAAGCATCTTTTAGGTCGAAGCACATAACCCTTCCGGCTGACCACGGAATTTGGCTGAGGAGAGTATACTGAGGGTTCGGAATGACTGGGTGTAAGGAAACAGTCACTTTGCCAAAGGCCCTCAAATCCTGTACTGGTTGGTGTCCTCCTCCTAGCTTCTTGCCTGGCAAGAGTGAGGTATTCCAAACTGATTGGCACTCAGTTAGAATACCTCTTTCTCTGAGCTTGGTCAGGTGCTCTTGTATGCCCATTTTAGCCTCTAGTGGAAGGGGGTACTACCTTGGTGTCTGCGGTTGAGCTGCAGGGATCAGGTCCACAATGATTGGGACCCAATTCCAAGCTATTTCAGGCGGGTTATCATCAGACCATAGGGAGTGGAATGTAAGCCTGAATTCTTAGGGGTGACAAGGTAAGGCCTGGGCACCCAACAGTCTCCATTCTTCTTCCCTTGGCAGCGGTATCGCCAAGACCAGGGTTTCCTTCTGCCTTGGGTTTAATTGGAGGCTAGTGTGTCCAGTGGGTTCAAAAGGTATCTGGGCCCCAAGTTTGGAGAATAGATCGCGACCCAGGAGAGGAATCGGGCAGTCAAGTAAGTAGAGGAACTCATGCCGGACCTTGTGACCCCCAAGTGCACCTTGTTGAGCTTGACAGAAGAGCTGTTGCATTGCCTGTGTCCCAGTAGCCCCAAGTATGGTTGCTGTCTTTTCGCCTATGGGCACTACCATGGAAGTAACCAAGGAGTATTCAGCCCCAGTTGAAAAGTATTTCAACCATGAAAGTTATTGTTCAGCCCTCCACCTCATTTCAGCCGTGGATTCATGGGGGCCGAGAAAGAAAGAGTCCGGTCCCCCTCAGTCCAATTCTACCCCGGCCAGATAAAGAAGGTTCTCACCTCGAGGTTCCTCCAGATATTGGCTGCGTTTTGAGGTTCCCATCCAATTCGGACATTCTTACAGTTTCCCTTGCCTTTGCAGTATGCACACTGGTCCCTAGCTAAGGGGGCTATGGGCTTCCCCCCTTTTTGTGGTTGGAGTTTTTCGATGCTGCTAAAAAACAGTAGCATCTGTTCTTTAGTTCTGCTGTGAGAAAGGTAGCCTTCTTTTTTAGTCTTCACTTCCTTTCAGCTGCAAATTTCTGTTCCTGAAAAACTGTATTGACGACCTCTAACAAGTGAGTGATATTCATCTGGTAAAGCCTTCCAACTTCTGAAGTTTTCGTCGGATATGTGGGGCAGCCTGTGCCACAAAAGAGGGATTTACCATATGTTGACTTTCTAGTGCCACGGGGTCAAACGGGACGTATACAGGGTATGCTTCACAGAATCTTTCATAGTAGTCTCCCGGACCTCCCTAGGGTGCTGTGTGACTGATAATATTTTAGTCATGTTCATGGGATTGTTGACTCCCTGAAGGAGGGCTTCCTGGTATCCTCAGACGTGACCCTGTCCTCCTTATGTGGTGAAATCCCATGTTGGGTGTTCTTCAGGCATGCAGCTTGAGCCCAGACAGTAGGGTCATTGATTCCTGGAGATGTGTGATCTTCTAGGTACTGTCATGTTTCTGTCATCCTTATTTTTAATTAAACAAAGTATGGAGTAACTATTGACAATCTTTCCAAGTCTGTTGTAGGTCTGGAAGAGGGACTCCATCAAGTCAACCATTGCTTGTGGCTTTTCGGAGTATGGTGGAGTGTTGTGTTTCCAATTGAGGAGGTCTGTTGTAGAGAAAGGTACATAACACATCATGGAATGGCTGGTCTGGACTGATCCATCCTCATTGCGTCTTTAAGGCTCTCTCGTCTCCTTTACATGCATTTGGAGAGTCTTAGGTCTGGGTCTGAGGCGCAGTCTGGCTGCTGGACCATGTTGGGGTGGGTTATCTGGGTCTGAGAGTGGCGGGAAGATTTTCTACAAAATTTTCTACCTGGGACACCTATTAAGTCCTCTGGGGATTGATCATGTCCCCCTTCCACTCTTTTGGGTATGCTTGACTTCTTCGGGGCCCGGCCTTACCAGTTCCATGGAGCAGAACCTGCCCAAGACAACGGAGAAGGAGGCTGCTGAAATTCAGGCAGAGCATGCACTTTCTCCCTTGTGATCCTTTGCTTTGCCACCACCTCGCCTTTCTCCCAAACCGGTGGCAACAATGGACCAGTGCGGTTGGGTTTCCTGGTCAGCAATCTAGCATATTATGGAACCAGGCTGGAACACTGGAGGAAAAAACAAGTGGCACTCAGAGAGTTTGGTCAGAGAGTTTGAGTCACCAAACGTCTGAGCATGGAGTCAAGTGGGGAGGGTAATGTATAGTCGTCAGCTTCCATATCTGTGGGGGTTTTCGCACATGCACCAAACAAAGGAAGAAGAACCCAGAAGCGAGGTCTCTAAGCTAGAAACCAGAGTCTGTTTGAGCCCCGTTGACCACCCCGTACTCCAATAAAGTGGGAGTACTTTATTCACTTCTCCAACAAGAGTAGAGCTCTAAATACCACATAGTATATGCTCATTAAATCTATATTAAGTGAATAGTTCTATTCTTTCTGTATCGGACATATAACAAGAATTTTGACAATCTATATGGTAAGAGTCCCCAGACCATCACATTATAGGGATTTCAAGGTTGTCTAGTCTCCACACAATATTAAGGTTTGGTTACAACCACCATAAGCTAACCCTACAACCTCACATCCTGGATCATATAATGCCCCTGTCTCCTCCTCATTCACAATCTGTTCCAACTGAGTGCAGACCATTCCATCATGTGGTCTTGGTTCAGAAAGCCAAATTCCTCCGTTTCTCTCAGTCAGACAGAATGAAATCTGACTGTGAACGTCTGCCAGTAATGTTGCAATAGAGATGAAGAAGATCAATTCAAGTGGACTCCCTGAGCTGATCCCTAGAATCTCTTTAGGGCATGAGTACAGTTAAATAGAAATGCTGCACTCAGAAATGTGTCTGCTGCTTATCCAAGGAACAAAAAGCAATCATTTAAAAAAGTAAGCCGTTTCCCTGCAGAACAGCTTAATCAGGGAGAGTGAGTGGTGCAACTTGGGTGAATTCTTCTCTAGGGCCTTAATGATTGCAGAGACACAGTTCAACCTATGAGGGCGTTTACCAGAAACATGAAACCTGAGAGCTGCAATTGTTGGGTAACAATGTTCTCTAACTGTGCCTTATGCATTTACATGATAACCAAAGGGAGACAAGCACTAATTATAAGTGGCATAGAAGTGGACAGTTTCTACATGCTTCATCACCTCTTTGTAATAATTAGTCCTGTCTGTTCTTTGCACGTGAACATTCCGTTTTGGTCATTTTCCCCAAGAAAGAAATGGTCCCCTGTGTTTCAGTGGGCTTGTAAACTTAGCCTTCCTGAATAGGGTTGGAGACATCCAACGGGCATCTCTTGGTACCTGTTGTTTAATTTTGTTCGATAGTTATGGACGTACCCCTATAAAAGGATTCGGAATTTTGTTAGTATGTCTTAAGACTGAATTGGAAGCCCATTTTCTGTATTCAATTCAACTTAACAAAGAGAGTATTACATGTCAGACATTGTGAAACATATAACTGAAGGAATATTACTTCCCAAAGATTGACCCTCAAAATCAGTACACCTTACTAATAATGCCTTGTGTTTTGGAAGGTCATGAAGGTGCGGATCAAGGGAAGAATGGATTAAATTAAATAGAACCAATAAGAAAATACACATGTACATTTAACCTTAGTACGGATAACCAATAATTAATGAAATGTTGTTTATTTCATTTATTTATATGTATGTGTATGTGTATGTGTATGTGTATCCTTATACTGGGCTGTGGCGAAATATGTGTTCCTTACAGTAGACTGGGGATAAAATATTTGAAAGACGCTGTGCTCATGCACCTTATCAAGCGGCCTGGTGCCTCAGTAGCTTGGTTTCTTGATAGGGCTTAGGTGCATCCGCTTCATGCGCTTGCATGAAATTTGGAAGATATGATGGCTAATTTTATGTGTCAACTTTACTGGGCCACAGAGGTCCAGATGCTTGGTGAAACGTTTTTCTGGTGTTTTGTGATGGGAAATACTTGAGTCTGGACAGTGAGTAAAACAGATTATTTTCCTAATGTAAGTGGGCCTTATGTAATCAGTGAGAAGGCCTGAATACAATAAGGATGATTCTCCCAGGGATACTAGGGAATTACTCTTGCCTGCCTGCATGTCTTTCAACTGGGACATTGGCCTCTTCCCCGGATTCAGACTGAAACAGCAGCTCTACCTGAGATTCAAGCCTGCCAGCCATTGGACAACAACTATGCCATCAGATCTCGTGGGTTTCCAGCTAGCCAACACATCCTGAAGATCTTGGGACTTGTCAGCATCCACCTTTATGGGAGCCAATTTCTTATAATAAATAAATAAGTAAACAAACAAACAAACAAACAAATAAATAAATAAAACATTCATAAATATATAAATATATTTATAGTAATAGATTCATATTTTATGTGAATGTATTTACATAAATATAAATAAATATAAATATAAATATATAAATATATTACATATTATAATATATATATGAGAAACAGAATTTTTCTCTGTTGAATCTTACTAATTCAGAAGGTGAAAAGTATTATCTATTGGTTCTACAGCTGTTTTTTTTTTAAAAACAGAATGTGGTAGACATTATTCTAAAGAAAAATAAAATAGCCCCCAACGATCCATACCTTACAGCTGACAACCCATGAATATGAAGAGAGACCATTTCTATTGTCGTGTTGTATTATAGAGAGAGATTTTCTGGATCAACCTAGAATCATCATGAACCCATGCATCATAAACCCATGCAAAGCAGACAGTTTTCACTGGCTGGCCATCCCACAATCTGAAAATGAAGACCTCAGTTTTATAACTGCAAGGAACTTAATTGTCCAAAACCCAAATAATCTCAGAAGTAGATTTCTCCAGATAAGAACCCAACCTACTGACACTTGACTCTTACCTAGTGATACCCTAGGCCCAGAACACCAGTGAGTCTGCCTGGACAGAGCAGTGAGTCTGCTGGGGTTATTCTGCCAAGACAATTCTGCAGGGCTGTCTTTGGATTCTGGGAGTGCAGTGTACACCCCACTTAACTAACACTTCTCCTGATGGTTTGAACACACAATTGCTCATATTAAGTCACTGCTTGGATATAAGGTAATTTCTGCCATATGCTGCTGAAATTTGACTATTTTATTTCCACATACGTCCTACTTGGTAAATGCAATGATACCTGTAACTTATTTCAAACTCAAGTAAAACAAACACAAAACTCTAAAGACTGGACCACTCCTTACCTCTTGAAAATACCTCTTCTTTTATTTTTGATAACATTTGACTCTCCTGGTTTCTCTTATATATGCCCTCTATTAATTTTCATTCTATTCTCCTGCCTCATTTCCATTCATCAAGTATGCATTGAGCACGTACTATATTGTAGGCACTGTATACAAAGAACAGAGGTCTTATCTAGAACTATTAATGGACCTTGTTATCCAGGGATTTGCCGCTGTGTAAACAAATTAACTATACTGAGTTCATAACATCTGTAATAGGGGTGGATAAATGTACCCTGGAATTGCAAAGAAGAAAACACATGATTCTCTAGGGCACCCAGGGAGTGCTTTACACAAATGAGAGTCACTTGAAGTGAGTCTTCTAGAGAAGACATATTTCAAATCAACAGAGAAAGGAAGGGCATTGCAGGCAGGAAAAAAAAAGAGAGAGAGAGAGAGCAAGACATGGAAGTTTGAAAATGTGACACATTAAAGGAGTAGCAAAGTTTCCTTTGGATGGATTTCATGTGGGAATGGGAGATTGGTAAAGAGTGAGGATTAATGTAGAAGAAGACATATATATTGGATCCTAGAAACAGTTAACAGGAGATAGTTATTGTGCCCAAATGACTTTGATGACTACCCATTGTATTCAAATAAACCTGAAGAAACCTCTTGGCTTAGTTAGAACGTTGCTCATCATCTGATTAATTCTATAAGGTTAATCTAATATCATGTTCCTCTTCTCTACCAACCATTCACTCATTTCCTCATTTATTTATTTAGTCAGAGAGGGTATGTGTGGGGTGCATATCATGAAGAATGTGAAAGTCATTATAAGGACTTTGACTTTTATTTTCGATGAGATGGAAAGTCAGTTGAGTAGTCTGACCAAATTCACATTTGAGTTTTATTTAATTATCTATCTATCTATCTATCTATCTATCTATCTATCTATCTATCTATCTATCTATCTATCTATAAACTATCTATCTATCTATCTATTTAATTTAATGAGAGTGCCCGCAGGGGTTTGGAGGGAGCGAGAGACAGAGACAGAGAGAGAGAGAGACAGAGGGAGAGAGAGAGAGAGAGAGAGAGAGAGAGAGAGAGAGAGAGAGAGAGAGAGAGAGAATCTCAAACAGGTTTCATGCCTAATTCATGCCTAGCACAGATCCTAATACAGGGTCTGACCCCATGACGTCATGCTTTCTGGATCATGAACTGAGCCAAAATCAAGAGTCAGATGGCTAACCACCTGAGTCGCCCAGGTGACCCTAATTTGTATGTTAAACAAATCACTCTGACTACTATCTGCGGAGCAGGATGGAGTGGGAAGCAAGCATACAAGCAACAACAGCAACAAAATAAGGAGGTTACTATAGTAATCCTGGAATAACTTCCATCCTGAATAAGGATGGAAGAAGGGGACATAGTGAGAAAATTATGATCATGTGTATAATATAAATGTGGATATAATAAGATTGCTTGTAGTTTGAATATAAGGTATGAGAAAAACAGATATAAAAGATGACACCAAGTTCGTTTTTTTTTTCCTTTGTTTGTTTCTGTTTTTGTTTTTGTATTTGTTTTTTTGGGCTGGACCACAGGTTGGTGGTAGTTTTAAGTTGTCTGTTAGAGATCATAGGTTTTACGGGAAACATCAGGACTTGCTCTTTTCACATGGTGATTTTGAGATGCTTATCAGACATCCAAGCTGCCTTTTTGTGAATGTAGTTAGATATAGGCATCTGGAGTTTAAACTAAGAAGTTTAGTGTGGACTGTAGGCTGGATTACTTAGCATGCGATCGCATGAGATCAGCTAGGGAGTGAGAATGGATGAGAGAGAAGACATGCAAGGACTGAGCTCTGGGGTCTCTAACTCTTAAAGTACTGCAAGATGTGGAAAACCTAGCGAAGGAAACTAGACACAGTGGCCACTAAAGGAATAGGCGAGACATGAGGAGGCTCTCGAGTCCAGGAAGCCTGGTAAGGAATGTGTTTCAAGGAAGGAGGTATCAAATTGGTCAAGTGCTGATGGCAAGTCAAATAGGATGAGGTCAAATAAATGATCATCAGGGTCACAAGGGGGGGTCACTTGGTTAAGGGTCTGACTCTTGGTTTCACCTCAGGTCATGATCTCATGGTTTGTGGGTATAAGCCCCAGGTCGGGCTCCATGCTGACAGTGTGGAGTCTGCTTAGGATTCTCTCTATGCCTCCATCTGTCTCATATCCTCCCCTGCTCACTCTCCCTTTCTTTCAAAATGAATACATACACTTTAAAACTTATTAAAATATAAATAATCCCTGTGTTTTGCAAAGTGGATGCCATTGACATGTGATGAGAACCATTTCAGTAGCACCGGGGAAAAGCCGAATGGGAGTGGATTCAACAGAGAATTGGAGGAGAATGACTGTAGACAGGGAGTAAGGCAATTCTTTCGAGGAGCATTGTGACAAAATGAGGGTGAAAAATGAGGCAGCAGGGGGAAGGGAAGGGAGCAGGGTCAAGAGAGGGCTGTGCTTTTTCTTTCTAAAATTTGAGAAATAAAAGCATTTTTTTAATTTCCACATTGCTGTTGGAAATAATGATATGGCAGAGTGGGGGAGAATTGCTGACAGAAATGTTCTTAACAGGGCAAGAGTGACTTTGGTCTAGTGTCCAAAAGATAATTGGCTCAGAGAGGAATGAACAGATCCTTCATATGAATGTTGGTGAGAGCAGAGCACAAGGAAATAGATGTAGATGGAATGGTAGATGCGTTAGGTGATTTTTCAAATTCTCTTTTCAGTGACCTGGTTTTCTCAGTGCGGTAATAGGCAAAGTTATAAGACCAGAGTGAAGAAGGGTTGGGAACAGTTGGAAGTTTGCGGAGAAGGAAGTTGTGAACTAGAGGTCTAGGGGTGTGAGGAAGTAGCCTTCTGACCTCACTCTAGTCAGTGGCCATCAAATAACTTTTGTGCTGCTTTCCTCCAATTACATAGGATGTTCCTATGTGCAGGAAGTAGATGGAACTTCGTTCGGTTCCCCACTTCTTTACCACTGCATAGGTAAGTTTGCATCTGCCTGAGAAGCCCTATCTACCCTAATCACTCATATTTCAAATTTGCCTCAACCAATACATACTTAATCCCACCAGGCAGAGTTAATTAGTCCCTTCTTGGAACTCTTGTGGTACCATGTGCAGTGCCCTGTACTGTAAGTTTTGCCATATTGTAATAATTTGCGTCCCTGTCTCCCTAGATAATTTGGCCACTGCTTGAGGGGGTCAGTTTGGTCATTGCAGTTCCTAGTATACAGTTTGACTAATGGTAGCCTTTGTCAATTGCCAATTGAATTCAGTAGAAATGAGTTGAATTGAATCGAATGTACTGAATTGAATTGAATTGAATTGAATTGAATTGAATTGAATTGAATTGAATTGAATTGAATTGAATTGAATTGAATGGAGAGAATTAGTAGAAAGAATTGGCAGGTAGGAGAGGCAGAGCCTCGAAAGAGTGGTGACATTTAGAACAAGACTTGTCTGATCTATAAGGAGGGGAACTCCTGCTCATGAGCGTGGGAAAGGTAACTGTTTCCTCACCTGTAGTGGTGCAGTGAATGGAGCCGAAACCCCCAATGAACTTCTGTAAATTGTGTCAACAATTCTTACTTCTATAGTGTTTGCTTTGAGGACCAAAAGAGTTCATATATGCAGAAGGATTTTGTACATAAAAATGTGCTGCATAATGTAAGTTACTCTTTCTCACAACACTCTGTGCCAAGAAAAAGGAATGTGTTGATTTTATATATTTTACTAAAGGGTAGCATGTTTAACAGAGGAAGAGAAGGACGGGTTAAAAAAAAAAAAAACAATGATGATAGTTACACTCGTCTTGTTGACCTTTCTAGTCTTCAAAGTCTCTTTAGAAGATATCATCATGGTCTCTTTCAGTTACAGATGCCTCTTATTGTCTCCGAGACAATAACCCTAATATGATCTAATTTGCTAAGCCAGGTGGTGTGGAAGACAGATAAAACTGCCAGCTCATTCTGCAGAAAGCAGCATATAAGGAGCCCACTGATCTGACAGGCTTGTGTCACAATGCACAAGTTTGGGAATTGCCCAGGCTCAGAAAAGGCCAGTTTTTCGCAACAGTGTAAAACTCAAGAGAACTCTCTAACACAGAGGTGATGTTCACAGTTCCACAGAAATAACATGTTTGATTCTTGATGCTGACTAGAAGTCAACCAGTTATTTTAACACAGGTTTTAACTCTTAATGGTTTCACTTCACTTTCCTTACGTTACAGGTTTCTTAAGGCAGGGACCATGTTCTGGGCTTCCTAACCTCTGCCCACACATGTCTACCATGCTATTTCATGGGCGCTCCGTTATCATCTGTTATTAACTGGTTTTTTTCGTAGGTGTCAGGCAGCTTTCATGGTGACCACGTTATTGGCAGAGCATAAAGAGAGTGGCAATATGGAGCTTTCTCTGCCATATTAACCACATGTTACTCTCTTAAAATTCCTGGAATATATGTATGATGTCCTGTATGAATGATGGTGAGTTTATGACACTGATATTCTACTCCTTTTTCCCAACAGTTTAAAATACCTTTACGGCAGTTTACCTTCCTTTCATTCCCTAACTTAAAATAATGTACTTCTTTGGCTTTGGACTACCTGTCTACCTGCTAAAAGATGCAGCACGAGAAAACATGTTTGCATTTTGATGTGTTCTTAGCAGGCTGCCTTACTTGACAAGTCTGCTGGGTGGGTTGGGTAACACTGTTATTTTTGTGAGGATCTTCTAAGATACAAGTATATTTCTTGGGCAAAGTAGCATGTTGAGTCCATCATCATTTGGAGTGAAACTCAGTCTACGTCCAGTAGACTTGGTCCCATTGGTCACATGAAGGAATGAAAAACAGGCCATATTCGTTTTGATGTCATAACATCCTGGGACATATAGTGATGCCCATAAAAAAAAAAGAATCAGACTGGGGACTCCATTTAAGAGATATCTCAGCAAGCAGAATCAAGATGCCAGAATGAGGAACAAAGATAAATGCTGTGTAGGTTCTAGAGGTTGGAGACATTGCTCCAGCAGAGAGAAAATTCCTTCAGGATTAAGGGAGAGGCTGGATAGTGATCTACAGGCCCCTTGTTACCACCTCCAGGCCATGATCTTTATGCTTCTCTGAATTTCCTGCCTTCACCTCCTTAGTCCATCTATTCAATCCCAGAGTGCCACCCTTTTCTTCATGGAAATTTCTGGAGTCCCTTCCTACTCTTCTTTCTTCTCACGTTGCTCCTACCTCTGTTGTGGGCAATTTCAGAATCCTGGTAAAATTGCTCTAGCAATGTAGCTTCAGGGTACTTTAAATTTTCTGGCTCTCACAACCTAAGAGTCATTTTCCTCCAGTAGCTAACTTCCGTGATGGTACTCTGAGCTCTGTGATCATCCAGATGTCTCCTGGTAGAATGTCAATATTAACGTGCCAATATCTGAGAAGATAACCTCCCCTAACCAGGTGTCTCACTACTTGACTTCACAATTTCTCTTCTTCAGCCCGATAGAGACGTGTGGTTCCTCCTTCCTCCCTATCATTTCCCTGCATATCATCCCTTGTGGCTCCACTTCCCTTCCAAATGCAGTGTATACACCTCAGTATGTCACTTTGTGCTGGAACGTCCTAGTCCTCTGCTGCATCTGCTTTGGTGGCCTTGAAGCTTGGATGAGTCCTCCACTCTGTCAGCCCATCCTCTGTGTCACTCAGCCCAGTGAACTGTTACAGGGACTCACAGTCACTAGGGTCACTCACTCTAATTTTATGGTTGCGGATGTCAACATACCCCGAGAGTTTCTTGCCAATCTTAAGCGGTCTTCTCCACACAGTAGCTGTTCCATACCTCCATCATTTCCCTCAACCTATCTTTTTCACCTTTCCCTGGGAAATGGCTCTTATTTCATAGATAGAACGTAGATTGTAGACACCTTCAAACTCTCACTCAGACCTCATAATGACACGTTTCAACACAACTTTCAACCCCAACCCCTGTATGAGAGACAAAAATGTTCCTATTCCCACTCTAGATTCATTAATTCATTCGGCAATCACTGAGAGCCAACTGAGTCCTACGAAGCACTGTGCTGTATGCTTGGGACATTAGAGATGAGGGGATAGACCCTACTCACAAGGCGCTTACAATCACAAGGAGCTTACAATCATGTAGGGGAGACAGATATTATGGTGTAATTGTCCAAACATGCACGGAGCATGAGGAGAGTGTGAAGAGAAAATCTATGTAACTCAGCCTTCAGGGGAAGGAGAAGAAGTGTCGTAAGGGACTTTTCAGATGGGGTGGTATCTTGAACTAATCCTTAAAGTGTGAGTAGGTATTAATTAGGCAAGGTTGGAGTAGGAATGAGACAAGAGGTTCAGGCATTACACAGTAGAGAAAAATCACACTGAATATAGGGAGAGGGTATAAGTAAAAATTGGACATTGAGTCATTCCAATTCTTGACTGTGTCCTACGCTTTGTGAAGAGGTCATCTCACAAAAAACCTCAAACGAGCACATGTTCCCAAAATTTCCTTCTCCATTTTTTATTCTTTATCCTAGTGTAATTCCTCTCATTTCCTCACCAGTATGATTCAATTAGTAACTCACTTCTGTGGATACTATGGCAACCACATTTCCTCTATGCCGCACCCTTCTGTATCTTTGCTTGGCATCAGTGCAACCTCATGATGAAGCTCATATCTCTACTCCGCTTAGAGTGGACTTTGTAACATGCAAAACTTATTCCATCACTGCCTTCCAAGCTGTGGTTCCCCCACACTGCAGCATGAGAGAAAACACCTTTCCCATCCACACCCTGCCCCCACCTTTGCATCCTTACTGGTCCTGGGCCAATGTTCATGCCCTTAGACTCCCTCATGATCAACTATCAGCAAATTCCTTAATATGCCCTATTGTTTTATGCCTAGTTGTCTTCCCCATCACCATGGGTATGTTTTGATGCAGCATCTTAATTCGTACGTATTTTAAGGCAGGCTAAAATAATTATCAAATATCTAACATATTCTCTTTTCTTTATTTCCCAGATAACAATGGTAATAGATGATCTTTTTTTTATTTTTAATTTTCTATTATTGAAGTATAGATTACATACAGTGCTATTTTAGTTTCAGGTGTATAAAATAGCGATTTGATAATTCTATACATTATTCAGTGCTCTCCGTGGTAAGTGTAATCACCATTTTTCACCATATCGTGTTGTTATAATATCAACTATATTTCCTGTGGTGTACTTTTCATCTCTGTCAGTTATGTATTTTATGACAGGAAGTTTGTAACTCTTAGTCACCTTTCCCTATCTCACATACCCCACCCACTTCTATTCTTGTAACTACAAGTTTGTTCTCTGTATTGAAGAATCTGTCTGTTTCTTTTTCTGTTTTGTTTTTTAGCTTCTACATAAAAGTGAAATTATATGATATTTCCTTTTATCGGAATAATCCCACGTAGCATAATACCCTGTTGGTTCACACATGTTGTTGCAAACGGCAAGGTTTTATTCCTTTTTTTAAATTAAATTATATTCCATTATATGGACACTACATTTCTTTATGAATTCATCTATTGACAGACTCTTGGGCTGCTTCCATAGCTGGGCTATCATAAATAATGCTTTAATAAACACAGAGGTGCATGCCTCTTTCCAAATTGGGGTTTACCTTTTCTTTGGGTATATACCCAGGAGTGGAATTATTGGATGATATAGTATTTCTGCATTAATTTCTTGACGAACCTGCATTCTGTTTCCTAGAGTGGCTGCACCTATTTACATTCCCACCAAGAGTGCATTGGTGTTACTTTTTCTCTTACCTTCTCACCAATACTTGTTATTGCTTGTCTTGCTGATACTAGGCATTCTGTCAGGTGTGAATTGATGTGTCATTGTGGTTTTGATTCAGGTTTCTCTGATTAGTGATGTTGAGCATCTTTAATATGTCTGGTGATGTAGTAGACACTCTTAATTCATCCCTTTCCCCTTCTCTTTTGTTTCTTTCCAGGGTGATGATGACACTGATGATGTCATCTGACAGCTTAAGTCACCATTTTAATCTTCTATCAAGTTCATACATTACTTCAAGTGTCCTGCTTTCCTGCTTCAAGTTACGATGTTTCCAATGCATTACATGACGTCCCTTCCACTAGTCCTCCTAGGGCACCCTGACTCACCTTTTATTACTACCCACCGTCACTCATACTCTTAGAAAGTTACTCTAGTTACTTGTCCTGATCCAACATTCTCTTTCTATGCCCGACTCTAATCTCTATACACACTTCAATTGACACCTGATACACTTAATTTTTTTGCTAATGTTTATGTATTCATTTATTTATTTTTATTATTGGAGGAGAGAGAGACAGAGCATCAGTGGGTGAGAGGCAGAGAGACAAGGAGGTGTAGAATCCGAAGCAGCCTCCAGCTCTCAGCTGTCAGCACAGAATCCTACATGGATCTTGAACTCACAAGCTGTGAGATAATGGCCCAAGTTGAAGTCGGCCCCTTTCCCAACTGAGCCACCCAGGTGCCCCAACACATCTTACACTTTCATGTCTCCAATAGGACTTAATATTTCTGTGGACCAGGACTATCCATTCATTAAGTTCTAGCACCTCCTACAGTTTGGGAAAAAATAGACACTCAATTATTTGATGCTCAATTGACAAATAAAGGAAGGAATGGGTCCAAAGACAAAGGGCTCAATAAAGACTTTTGTTCCTATGAATTCAACCCAGATTAACACTAGAGCATTTGAATTCAACTGGAGGGTCCTTTAGCCAACGGTGGGAGAATTTACTATATTCTAAGAGTTGTCAGCTGAGAGAGTAAGATTCTTTTGAAGAAATATGAAAGGTAGTTTAATTTCCTAAGAGGCCAAGCCTTGAAAGCTTATCTATAAGAACTATATAATGTAAGATGATTCTGGATCATGATGAAACTCAAGTGCAGTGAGAGCCGTGACAACATGGGGAACACACAGTAAGGACCACAGTAGTCCCGGAAGTGCTGTCCTGTATGAGAAAAGAGAGTTTAGTGACCCTGTATGGAGGGAGAGGGTAAACGGTGGGCAGAGTAGGGAGGGGAGGAAGTTGGGATCCAAACTGCAATATTGAAATATCAGAGGAGTGTTATTGTCATATTCATAAACTTCCCTATATGTATCCTAAGGAAAACATTTTTTTTCCTTTAACGAGCTTTTTAAAGGTAATATACACGTGGTAAAAATTCATATAGTAGCAAAAAAAGTTATTAAATGAAAGTAAATCTATGTCTTCAGTAGGCCTCCATTATTCTTCCCCAGAAGAAGACCACTTTTAACAGTTTGTAGGTTTTTTTTTCCAGAATCTCAAAGTATATAATATGCATATCTCACATGAGAAAAAAATATATATATATATAGCTGGTACCAAGATATTATCTACAGCTCTCCATTTTATAGATACATGATTTTTGTGATTGTGAAAAGGTATGACATGAGATTTGCCCTCTTAAAAATTAAAGTGTCTGGTCCAATGGGACATTATTTTTTAAATATACTTCATGGTATATATCCTACCCTGGCTTCATTAGAGGTATGTAATCTGTCCCCTGTTTATGTGTATTTAATTTGTTTGTAGTCTACGAGTATAGAAAACAATGCTGCCATGAAAGTCCTTGTACACATATTTGCCTGCCAGAGTCCAGCAGACTGTGGGTGGTGGCTCGAAAATCTTAACTGGAAAGAGTTTAATGGAGAAACTATGAACACAGGTGCTGGTGAGATAAACCGGCTCCAAGCTAGTGGTTCAGTCCTTGGGGACTAGCAAGAGAAGACGTCACCTCTCCCAGGCACCAAGGGACAAGGAAAGGGCGAGTGTTACTAGAAGCCAATGAGCCCACGGCTGGGAGAGAAGCCACCTAACAGGAGATGTGGCCATAGACTGAGGAATAAGCCACTGCCAAAATTCCAGAGTTCAGAGTACATATAATGACTGCTTTTCTTTTGCTCTCTGGCTACCTATTAGTATACCTGCCAACTATGGACGGAAGCCAGAGGACAAGAAAGCCTAAACGATGCAGTCCATGGACGTGAGTTTACTGGCAGGCATAGGATGATCAAAAATATATCTGCAAGCATGAATTGAGGATTAGCAGTCCCTGGCTTAATATGGTTAGACCTTACAATAGTGTGAAAATGATAGCATTGTTTACAAATTGTCCTTTGAAAAGCACCTGGCTTGCTCAGTGGTGTAAGCATCTGACTTTAGTTCATGTCAAGATTTCACGGCTCGTGAGTCCAAGCCTGCCTCAGGCTATGCTGACAACTTGCATCCTGGGGCTGACTTGAGATTCTGTGTGTGTCTCTCTCTCTCTGCCCCTGCCCTGCTCGCACTCTTTCTGTCTCTCTTTCTCTCCAAAACTTGAATAAACATTAAACGTTTTCAAAGATAAATTGTACTTCAAATTGAAGATTTTGACCTCTCCCAGTGCTAATGAGAGGCGATACGACCCTCTCCTGTGATGCCTGGCAGAGCATCCAGCCACAGCTCCCAGTCCACCACATGATCATGGTGGTGAACAATCTATATGCTTACAGCCATTCTGTACTCACACAACCGTTGTGTTTATGCTTTCAACACAGTATTCACTGAAATACATGAGACAGTTAAACTTTAATATAACATAGGCTGTGTGTTAGATGATGTCTCATAATTTCAGCTCATGCAACTATTCTGAACAGACATTATAGAGGCTAGACTAAACTATGATATTCAGCACATTACGTGTGTTACATGCATTTTTGGCTTAGAATAATTTCCACTCACACTGGTTTTACCTAGAGGTGAGTCCATCCTAAATCAAGGAAGATTTGTAATGTAAAAATCTTGGGAAATTTCCTAGAACTGGAATTGTGGTATCAGTAGAACAGAAAGAACCTCTTCCACATCCATTCCTCCACCTCCTTCCCTTGCAGGTTATTACCAGCGCTGAGCTGTGCCTACAGGCACTCAGAATTAGGACTACATACCCCAGCTTCCCTTGCAGCCAAAGCAATATGAGAGGAAGTGTCATGTGACACCTTCTGAGAAAGTTGAGACAGCTGTGTGCCTTGTGTCCTTTATTTTTTCTTTGATATCATTCACATGCTGTCTTGGATCCTGAACTCTAGGCCAAACTATTTGGATGGAAAGTGAACTGAGATTCTTCCAGCAAGAGCTGGTAGGAACTAGAGTTCTATGCACTTCATAGAATACAGCTGCCCAATCAGACTTGAGCTGTATACCTCCAAAGTTCATTGATTTGGGAGAGAAATCCACTTTTACCCTGTTAAAACCATAGTTCTTCCTTGTTCTGTGTCGTAGGGAAAAACCTAACCCTCATGAAGGTATACAGATAACAGGTATAAATATTTTGAGTTTTTATGGATATTGTCAAGTTTGGTATTTTAAAGTGAATTTTTAGTACTGAGTTTGAATTCAGCTACTCCATTCACAGCACATGTCTTAATCTTCTTGTGCCTCTGATTTCTCAGAGGGGTAGTAATATAAAGCACTTCATTTGGTTGTTATGAGGAATAATTAAATTAAAATATGTGAAATAAATCAGTGTCTGTCCAACATGCTAAATACTCAATAAATGTTCTTACTGTTATTTTTACCATTATCATGTTAAACTGTCCTCCAAAAAAGAGGTACCAGTTCGCCAATTACATTTCTGAAATGCCTCTTTCCTCTTCCGTTTTCCATAGTGTGCATTACCAATGTTTTTGTCCAAAAGATAGTAGTATTTCATTTTTATTTGCAATTCCTTTCTAAAATTGTGGTTGTACCTCTTATAGTTTTTAAAAGTTATTTATGCTTGTTTTCTGGTTAACTTCCTTTTTCTTTCCTCTATTCCTTCTATTGGATTTTTGTTTTGTTTTACAGTGTGGCTTAAAAAAAAGCAATACAAGCATTATGGGAATTTGTCTTCTGTGTTTCTATTGGTGGTGCAAATATATCCACTAATTTTCATTTGCCTTTTTTTAATTTTTTTATTTTTTTCACTTAATGTGCATTTATTTTGTGAGAGAGAGAGAGTGAGAGTGAGAGCAGGGAAGGAGAAGAGAGAGAGGGAGACACAGAATCTGAAACAGACTCCCGACTCTGAGCATTCAGGAAAGAGCTACATGCAGGGCTCAAACCCACAAACCATGAGATCGTGACCTGAGTCGAATTTGGAGGCTTAACCTACCAAGCCACCCAGGCACCTCACTTTATTTTTTCTTTTCCTTTTTTTTTGGCTTTGTTTTTTCTTTACAAAATTAAAAAAATATATGTACAATATAATAAAAATGATCCTTCTCTACTATCGTTACATCTGAGCTTAATGTCCACCCCTATTTTAGAAAGATCTTTGTCATTCTGGATTATAAGAATAATTCCCCCATGTTTTCTCCTAGGACTTCATAGATTGACTTACATAAAAACATATCTTCTCCATTTGTAATAAACCTGGGGGAGGCAGTGAGATAAGATTTAAAGTGATTCTGCAGATGACTGTGTTGGAGCGTTGGCAAAAATGAATGCTTTGACACATAAATCTTACCTAAGAAAGTTATAGTTTCCTTTGATCCACTTAAAACATACTTCGTAAACAAAGCATGTGGGAAGCCATCCTCCTTGCAGGTATGGGGTAAGCTTGCCTCCTGGGCTTTTGTGTTGTTTTTTGGTTTGTTTATTTGTTTGTTTGTTTGTTTGTTTTACTCTTAGGGGAAAACGCATAAGTTGTTTATAATGAAATTTTGTATTTCCAGGTTAAGGTGCTGTCAGGTACAGCATAACTAATTTCCCAGTTTATAAGACTGCCTCTCACACATCGCTTCCTGGTGGTAGGCAAAATTTCTTTCTCTGCAACCAGGGCCATACTGCCACTTGTTCACAGGTTAAGTAATGATGCCAAGACATTTTTATGCCTATGCTAACAATGACCCACCTGTGGACAAGTGCAGACAGATACTGCCTACCTTTTAAGGCCAAGGAGGGATTGAGCCCACAGCCTTCCACTGGGCTCCACCATTGTTTCTGCTCTCTCTGGTGTTTGTCAGTTGTTATCATCATGTTTGAGAACACACGCTTAGAGTAAAACTATCTGACTATGTACTTCCATCTTGAGCTATAGGGAAACAAAGTCCCCTTACCTTTTTTGTTCTTTGCTTTCTCTTTTGTGAAACGGGCATTATCACAAGGTAGGAATTCAATAATTAAAGAAATAAATACCTAAGTGCTTAAAATTTCTTAGCAACAAACGCTCAGTAAATATTAATAAGGCTTTTCCCAATAAAGAATAGAAAAATAACTTTCTTGTTTTCTCCTATATTTTATAGATGCATTTTTAAAGAAAACATATAACATTGGTAACAATATTATAGCATATAATAATATGACATAATGCAAATTAAGACATTTATAAGAAAAGTATTGAAACTTCATGAATAGTATCACTGTTACTATTATTCGAACAATGCATTTGTTTTGAAAGGTTCACTTAGTTATATACTAAATTTGCATATGCTTTGAACCTACTTCTGGATTCTCTATGATGATTCATTCATTCAGCTGGACCACATTTGCTTTATAACATAATTTATTATCTGGTAGAACTCGCCTAATTCATATGCTACCTTTCAGAAAAAATTTTCTGGATCAGCTTGAATTTTGATATTTATACAAAAATCTTAGAACCAGCTGATCTGATTTTAAAAATCCATATTTTATTGGGCTTGCAACAAATTTCCATAGAAATTTAGAGATAGTTGGCATTCTTACAATAATAACTTTTCCTATTCCTACACAGGGAATGTATATATTTAAGCTTTTTTTTTTTTTTAAATCTCTTAGATGAGTTTAAAGTTTTCTGAAAGGCTTATTTATATACTTCTTTCAGTTTCTTGTTAAGTTCCCTCCCTCCTTCCTTCCTTCCTTCCTTCCTTCCTTCCTTCCTTCCTTCCTTCCTTCCTTCCTTCCTTCCTTCCTTCCTTCCTTCCTTCCTTCCTTCCTTCCTTCCTTCCTTCCTTCCTTCCTTCCTTCCTGCCTTCCCTCCTTCCACCTCCTTCTCCTGTTACTTCTGTTATGGCAAATGGCGCCAATTCTCTGACTATATTTCTAATTATTTCTTGTTTGTATGGGAGAATGCTAAATTGTTGCCTTGTGAGCCTGGATCATGTAATTTCATCAGGAAGACTCATGAAAAATCTGATCTCCCTTCCTTCATCGCAGTTATGTATAATTGACACTTGTTGCAAGGAGATAAACAGAGTCAAGAGAATTTCAGTCTTAGAAGAGAAGCCCCTGAGGTGAGAGTAGCCAGAGAGAGAGCAATTGGAGAGGGAACAAATGTGACCCAGAAAGGAGCTCACCGAACAGTGTGATTGGGATAACACCCAAAAAGCAGGTTGAATAGGAATAGCACCAAAAAGTAATTGTCAGATATGATCAAAGCTGTACAAGGGCAACTTGAAAGTGTTAGGTGTTTTCCTTAAATACAAAATATTTTGTATTTAACCAAGAAATTAAAAAGTTAACCAAGTTACCAAGTCAGTAAAATTAAACTTTTTTTCTTGTAAACAGAAAATTCAAGGAAACCAAATTATTAAAGTAAAACATGGTAACATTATAGAGCTTTTGGTTATTAAAAACTCCTATATACATATGCCAATAAAACAGACAATGAATGTTTTGGACACAATGTAAAGGACTACAACTGGTTTAAGAAAAAGCAGCAAGACAATGAAAGCGATGCAAGTCATTTCTTTGAAAAACTAGCATAACCCCATAACTCTAACACTGGAGCAAATGAGTAAGACTTGGGGACCAGCTAGCCTGGCTGAGATGTTTCTTGCCAACACTTACTTAGTTCTTACTCATACCAGGTGAGGTTCTGAACATTTCACAAGTACTTCCTGTCATTCTCCTTAGGGCCCTATGAGGGAGGGGTTACTATTAACCTCCTTTTACACATCAGCAAATTGAAGAAGTTCCGAGGTTAAGGAACTTGTCTGCTCCCAAGGTCAACACAGGTGGCATGTGATGGAACTGACAGGTGGCATGAAATAGTGTCCTCTAGTGCCAACTCACCCAAGTTTACATCCTGTCTCACCACTACTAGGTGTATGATCATCGGCACAGATTTTTTTTAATGCTTTTGTGCTTTCGTTCTCATATATGTAAGACCAAGTGATGAATATAATGATCGCATAAAGAGTTTAGAACAATATCTGAAACAGAGCAAACACCCCTTATATAGAATCCTATTATTACTGCTCTTAGTATTATTATTAAAACAGGACGGGAGAGAGAATACCTAAAAAGATATAATAACACATATGCAAACAAATGAATTTCTGATACCTAAAATATCAGAAAATCCAGTAATTTAATGAGGTGCTCTAAAGTGTTTTTTTTTTCTTTTTCTTATAAATTGAATTTATTTTTAAATATTTTATGGTTTTGAAACAATATCTTATTTCTTACTGAGAGAATGCAAGCAGGGTTAGAGAGAGAGGAATAGCATATCTGAAGTGGGCGTGATGCCTACAGCAGTGAGCCCAATGTAGGGCTTAAACCCACGAACTGCGAGATCATGACCTGAGCCAAAGTTGGATGGCCAACCAACTGAGCCACCAGGATGCCCCTATTTTTTTTTTCACATATAGTGTTATATTAATTTCAGATGTACGATATACTGATTCAGCAATTCCTTACAATACCCAGTACTCATGGCAACAAGTGCACTCCTTAATCCCCATTACATATTTCACTCACTACATCTGCACCCCCCCCACTGGTAACCAGCATGTTGTTATCTATAATTAAGTGTATGTTTCTTGATTTGTCTATTACTCTGTTTCCCCAACATTTGATCATTTGTTTAGTTTCTTAAATTTCACATATGAATGAAGTCATATGGTATCTGTCTGTCTCTGACCGACTTATTTTGCCTACCATTATATTCTCTAGCTCCATTCATGTTGTTGCAGATGGCAAGATTTCATTATTTTACGTGGCTGAGTACTATTCCCCTGTGTGTGGGTATTATACAGAATATACCACATCATATAATTATGTGTGTATAATACCACATTATAATACCACATCATATATACATACCAAATCTGTATCCATTCCTCACTAGATGGACACGTGGCTGTTCCATAATGCTGCCAAAATTATCAGGGTTCTTGTCTCTCTTTGAATTATCGTTTCTGGATTCTTTGGGTAAATACACAGTAGTGTGATTGCTGCAGTTGTAGTTTTCACGTTCTGAGGAACCCACTATGTTTTCCACAGTGACTGCACCAGTTTGCATTCCCATCAACAGTGCAAAAGTTCTTTTTCCATATCCTCCTCAACACCTGTTGTTCATTGTGTTGCTGATTTTAGCTATTCCAAAGAGTGTGAGGTGGTATCTCATTGTCCTTTTGACTTGCAATTTCCTGATGGTAAGTGATGATAAACATCTTTTCACGTGTCTGTTGGCCATCTGGATGTCTTCATGAAGGAGTGTCTGTTAAGGTCTTCTGCCCATTTTTTAATCGGATAATTTCGTTTTTCAGTATTGAGTTTTGTAAGTTCTTTATATAGTGGATACTAATCCATTCCTGGATATGTCATTTGCAAATAGCTTCTCCCATTCTGTAGGTTGCCCTTCATTTTTGTGGAGTTTTTCCTTAGCTGTGCAGAAGCTTTTTATTTGGGTGCAATCCCAATAGTTTATTTTTGCTTTTGTTTCCCTTGTCTCAGGAGATATACCTAGAAAACGTTTCTTTGGCTAACGTCCAAAATTACTGCCTGTGTTCTCTTCTAGGATTTTTATGGTTTCAGGTTCGGCATTTATATCTCTAATCCATTTTGGATTTATTTTCATGTGTTTTGTAAGAAAGTGGTCCAGTTTCGTTCTTTTCCACATTTCTGTTCAGTTTTCCAACACCATTTGCTGAAGAGAATACCTCTTTCCCATTTTATATGCTTTCTTGCTCTGTCAAAGATGAATAGACCAGAAACTTGTGGGTTTATTTCTAGGTATTCTGTTCTGTTCCATTGGTCTACGTTCCAATTTGTGCCAGTACCATGCAGTTTTGATAACTACAGCTTTGTAGTATAACTTGATATCTGGAGTTTGTGATGCCTCCAGTGTTTCTTTGTTTCTCTGTCTGTTTGTTTGCTTGTTTGTTTGTTTGGTTTTTTGCTTAAGATTGCATTGCTCTTCAGGTTCTTTGGTGGTCCCATATAACGTTTAGGACTGTTTGTTCTAGTTCTGTGAGAAATGCCATTGGTGTTTTCATCGGGGTTACATTACATATGTAGATCGCTTTGGTAACATAGACATTTTAACATTATTTGCCCTTTCAATCCATGAGCATGGAATTATCCATTTCTTGCTGTTGACCTCAGTTTCTTTCAACCTTATTTAATAGATTTCAGAGTATAGTTTATTCACCTCTTTGTATGAGTTTACCCCTAGATCTTATTTTTTTGATCCAATTATAAATGGGATTGTTTTCTTAATCTGTCTTTCTGAGGCTTCATTATTAGTGTATACAAATGCAACAGATTTCTGTATGTTGATTCTATCCTATGACTTTACTGAATTCGTTCTTCAGTTCTCACACTTTTGTCCGTGGAATCTTTCAGGTTTTCTACAGTAGAGTATCATGTCCTCCATAAATCGAGAACATTTTTCTTCTTCTTTATTGATTCCATTGCCTTTTACCTCTCTTTAGTGTCTAATTGCTGTGGCTAGGAGTTCTAGTTCTGTGCTGAATAAAAAAGTGGTGGGAGTGGACATCCTTGTCTTGTTCCTAAGTTTATGGGAAAAGCTTTCAGGTTTTCCCCATTCAAAAAGATTTTAGCTATGAGTTTTTCATAGATGGCCTTTATTATGTTGAGGTATTTTCCTCTAATCCTAATTTGCCGAGGTTGTTTATCATGAATGGATGTTGTACTTCTTCAAATGCTTTTCCTGCATCTGTTGAAATGATAATGTGGCTCTTCTCCTTTATCTCATTGGTGTACTGTAACGTGTTAATTGATTTGTGAATATTGGACTATACTTGCAAACTAGGAATAAATCTATCTCAATTGTGGTGAATACCTCTTTTTATAATGTATTATTAGAGTCAGTGTGCAAGTATTTTCTTGAGAATATTTGCATCAATGTTCATTAAACATATGGGCTTGTCCTTCTTTTTCTTAGTGGACTAGTTTTCTGATTTTGATATCAAGTAAACGCTGGTCTCATAGAATGAAGTTGCAATTCCTTTGAGAAGAACAGGGAGTAACTCTTCTTTAAGTTACAGTAGAATTAATCTGGTCCTGAACTTTTGTTTCTTCAGAGCTTTTGGATTACTAATTCACGATTGAGAGTCTATCTCACCATCTCTGTGCCCCTCCTCTATACTCTCCCACTCTCTCTCTCTTTCAAAATAAATAACTTTTAAAAAGATAAGTTTAGACACTATAAAATCAAATAAAATATCAGCAATTTGGGCAATATTGTCAGATGGAATGAATTTGAGAAGCGTTTCAATATTGACTTTGAACTTGTCAACCCAATTTTCAATAAATAAAAATTTAAGAGGTGTTGCAAGATTGAAAATCAAATCATATTTTGAAGGAGCTTTTTAAAAATCATATATTAAAGCATAACAAATTTGAGAATGAATGTTGAAAATAAAATTGTGAACAAAAAAAGTACCCAATTTTTTGATCAACCAATTTGATCACACACTCACACCCACAAGACTCCTGAAAGAGTCCTAGTACTGATGTCCTTGTGTGAACTTCGCTGTTTCTGAAATGACCTCAGGTTACGAATGGCCCAGATTGCAAGCCAACAGAGTGGAGGGTCACGGGGAGGTGGGGCTCTTAAAGGCCACGGATACGCCATCCTCTCCCGTGTGCGCGCTGCCCTCTCATCATCAGCCGTGATGAGTCGGATGCTGTTCTTCCTCTGGGTCCAAAGGCTTATGCTGTGTGTCCAACACGCCATGTGAGACTTGTGAGAAGACTCCCAAGGGCAAACACCAGCAGGCACTCAGAGAGGTCGCCTCGTCCCAGGCAGCCTGCGTTCCTTGGCCCGAGTGCCTGGACAAAGGCTGCCTCGGCCACAAGGGAACGATGGACTTGTGCAGCCTTTGCATTCTGTGCAGAGGTCCCGGGCAGGCCTGGATATTAGAAAGGACTGGGATGAGCCTCACCTGGGAAGAGGTGAGTGCTGGGGTACTCCTTACACAGCAGATGGCTGCTTGCCAGAGATGTCTGTGCTAGGGATAGGGGAAAAGCTCCACCGTCCTAGCAGTGCAATAGACAGAGTTCAGCCCTGTCCATCGCAGGCTCTTCTCTATCGCCAAGTTACACGGCCCCCAGCACAGCGTGCCTGAGACTGACATCCCCACACTAATCTTCCTGTCTCCCAAGCTGCCCAAGCCCCCCAGGAACCCCACGGCACAGCTCTGCAGTACAAGAGCTTTCTCTGCAGTGGCTCTATTCCAGAGAAGGCGTTGGCAGTCCCAATGCATGGAGGCTTCTCGCCCATACCAGTATGCAGACAACATGGTCAGCGGGGTTCCTCATGCTGTGGAGTTGGGAATCTGTACGCCCAAGCCTTACCTCTTCCAGGGCGGAGGCTGTCGAACTCTCTAGAAGGGAAGGCAGGTCTTTCTCTCGCTGCTGTCTGCACACTGGCTGGAGAAGCACGACTTCTCAGCAGCTTGATGTTTAAACGTCGGGGTACCCTGGAAAAGCTCCCTGTGCTGGCCCGTGTCTTTGGGTGTGAACATCCAAAGAAAGTATGGCCCATGACTCTGCAGTGGGAATACGGCCTCAGTGGTCATGAGGCTGGGCCCTTTGGGGCATCTTTCTGCACAAGCAGGCCGTTACTTGATAGGTCTTGCCGAGCAGGAACACTTTACGTGACAGGGGAACACAGGGTCCCCCACGTGTTCATATATCGCGCCAATACCTGCTGAGGGGCCAGGGTGACTTTTCCGCCCGGCTTGTCCCAAAGAGAAAGTAAGGGCAAGGCGTGGGTGTGGAATGCCCTCAGGCCCCCAGAGCAAAACCCTCAAGTGTGGATACTTGTGTCCAGGGTCCATGATCAGAGGCCTGGGTGCTCTGTGTCCGAGGGATTACAGCCCTCATGCTGCACACCCTGCAGCCCCGGGTGTCCTCCCGTAGCCGCTGCACTCCCTGGGGAGCCCCAGGGTCCAGGAGCGGCTAAATCCCCTGCACAACTCTATGTGCTGCCTAGCGGCCTCTTCCACCACAACACAAGCGTGTGTGGGCTCCAGAGTGCTGTCCCTCGACAGGGGACACCCTTGGCAATTCAGGAGCCTTCTGACTTCCATGTCTCTGGACCACATGTGTCCCTCATTGGCCTGTCGGCATCGTCCAGTTGTTCTCTGTGTACAGGAAATGTCTTGCATTGCCTCTGCTCCTCTGTCTCCCTGAGTGAGCCCTGGCGTGTCTGTGTCCTTTCCTGGCTTTGCCTGTGCCAACGCCTCTCTGGTGATGCCTCCTTGACTGGCCTAAGTGGGCACAGCTGTACCCGTGTAACCGCCTTCGTCTCTGCACACCTGCGTGTTGTGTCAGCTGCGGTTCTGCTTGCCTGTCTTGTCTTTGGTGTATGCTTCTGCGCTTGAGTGTGTTTCCCTCTGAATTCAACCCCTTTCTTCCACTGACAGATCCAATTGCTGTCCTGCTGTCAGGTGGAGGGGCTTCTGCGTGTTCTCTTATATGTTCCCGGAGCCAGAAATCCTTCCGTGCCCGTAGGACCTTCGTCAGAGGATTGGCCATGCACTCACTGCCAGCCAGTTAATGTCCCCAAATGCAGCTGCCTTGCTCTGAGCATGAAGTCACACCTCTATTTTCCGTCCTTCTGTTTTCAAACCCTTAGGACCCTAGGGGCTCAAACATCACTGGCTTGCACGTTGCAGATACAGGCTTAAAGTGTGAAAAGCGGTCTAGCAACGTTTTCCCAGTTACTCTTTTGCCAAGTGGCATGTTCCTGGCTGGGAGAGACTTCCCCCTGCCAGCGTGTGTCTCGTTTCCATGTGCCTCCTGTGTGTTCTGGTCCCTCATTTGTCCATTACTTCCTCCCTGGGAGTCTGATTCATGTTTGCGGGAACCATGCAGACACCTTTGACTGCAGGGTACTGAGCTCAGCTTAGTCCACCAGGACTAGTGCATGACTGAGGAACACAAGGGGCAGTCACGGAGGTGCCCGTATCCTTCACGTGCAAGCGCTCCATCCAGCCACCTTCACCGAGACATTTCTCAGCAAACCTTCTATGTTTGTGGTGAGAGCACTTAGCTCTGAGAAACATGACGATGCGGTGAAGCGTTCCTTACGGCTGCCCTGGCAAGTTAGATCCCCAGAACTCATGCACATGGCATGAATGCCTCTTCACACCCTAGGCCCGACACCTCCTCATCGCACCCTCCCCTGCTTAACACCTCTCTACTCTCTAGTGGACTGCATGCCTTTAACTCCTTTTAATCTCCTCAGGAGTCCATCAAGCAGGGGTCACCACCACTGTGTTTCTGTCAGGGGTTGGCCTCTTTCAGGGAGCCCAGTGCTTTCTGCACTGATGCTCAATGCACCCGCTGAAGGGTGAGCCAAACTAAGCCTAACGGGAACCCTTTGGCCCTACGTTTCCCACATATGTGCCCGGTGGCAGAGGTGCACAAGGAGCCGGCCTGCATGGGTCTCTCAGGTCCTCCACAAGGTACAAATACCGCCTCAGGAAGCTGATCCGCATCACATGGGCATAGCTCTGCTTGCACGTGTTAGCCTTTCATATCATATGGGCAGCCCAGACTTAGAAATCCAGCTCCCTGCTTACAACTATCCAGACCTCGTGCTTGTGCAGACGCTCTGTGTCTGTACAGACATTTGAGTCACGGTCTCGTGACCTGTCAATACAGCTTGACGGTCTGTCCTTACCTTACAGCCTGGGATGCGGTTCTCACTCATTGTCCTCCCCTCGGGTGCGAGTTTCCTCCAGCACTGTGGTGGAATGTAACCTTTATCACCATACGTTGGCTTGAGATTACTGGGCGGATCACCTGTCTGCGTTTGGGGATGCGAAGGAGACCTTGGCTCTTTTGCTCACGGTGCACCCTTTCTTGTGATGAGTGGCTTTGAATGAGAAGCTTGCGAGAGGCGAGGGGCCTCAGAGTGGAGCACATTTCCTGGGCATCTGTGAGAACCTCATTGGTTCCACTCGGAAAGCATTGACTTCCATGGATGTGCAGCCTCTGCTTTTGCTTGAATTTGCCGAGCTTGGGGACGTGATTCCTTCCCACACGTGCTGTCCCTAGGTCTCTGCGGTCTCTTTCCGGCAGTCCCGTTTCCTGTCTGCTGCTGGTAAATACAGGGCTTCCAGAAGCCCTGTGGGGATCGGGTCCTTGCTTTCTTCCCTGCGGTGCCCTCTTCCTCACCCAGAGTGACCTCACTGCAGCTTCCTTCTAGTTCCTGGATCATTCCAGACTGCCCTTAAGGTCCAGTTGGGAACGGTGCCTTTTGTGCTGAGGGCTGACCACTGTACAGCATTCGTCTCTGTGGAAATTGCACAGGTGAACTTCACCAGGTGAAACTGCACACTGCAGTTGCCCTGTCGTCAGAGTCAGCCCACCTGTCTCTGCCTCAGCTGCCCCTGCAGTCCTTCCTCTTACCCTCCCCTTGCCTCCCCCTCCCTTGTCTTCTTCCTGCCCCTCCCTCCCACTTCTCTTCCAGGTCTCTTTGTCTTTGTATCCCTCCTCTCCCTCACTTATGCCTCCCCCTGTCTCCACCTGTCTCCTGTAATAGATGCCCCTCTGTCTCTTCTTGTCTTGCTCCTCCTCCCTGTCTCTCCCGCCAATCTCCCTGTGACTCTCCCTCTCCAGGCCGGTCTTCCCCTCCACTCTTCCTTCCTCCCTCTGCTTGCATGTGTCTCTCTCTCTCCCTCTATATCTCTGTCTCCCTGTGTGTCTCTTTCTCGCTGTCTCTCTCAGTGGACATTCTGTGTCTGGGTGCACGCTTCTTCAGAATTCTCGTTGGCGCCTGTGAAATGTGGAGGGAACTCGTCTGCTTTCGTGTGTACTAGTGACAGCAGGCACGGGGCTTTCTCAGAGACAGACACAGACAAGTTTGTAATTCTCGGTGAAGGGCCCCTAAGCACCCTGCTTGGAGTCGTCCTACTTTTGTTGGAAGGTTAGATTTCCGGACCGGAGGGAACTGCTAAATCCTACTACCCCATCTCCCTGGTGCTCTGTACGGAGATCAGTAGGGCACCAGTGGCAGATGGGGCTGTGCGGGTTTTTGTTTGCTCTGAATTGCAGTGCAGTGAGTTCTACTGAGCTGCTTTCATGCAAGGACACGGCGGTGGGGTGGGTCTAAGGGGGGTGTCACTGGTTCTGGGTGGGCACCCACCTTACCGCCGCCCTCAGCCTGATGGCCAAGGAGGAGAAACCGTGCGGACGGCCATGTGGCCCCGGTAGGTGTGACACCTAAGGACTTCTCCAGGCCTTGCCCCAGCTTCATGAAAAGGAGCAAGGGGACAGAGCAGGCAGTGGCTCACCCTGTGGACGTTCCTGTGCTGAATGCTCTGCTGCCCGGAGTGAGGCCTCTGGGGAAAGGGTGTACAAGCGAACACAGACTGTGTGACACCGGGGACCTCGCGAGTCAGGCCTGGAAGGTCACAGTGCTGAAGAGGACATGCGGCAAAACGGGGTCAACACTGGCGGTTGGTCCCTTGCTCCAGAGCCCGGACCGGCCGCTGGCACGTGCTAACTGGCGGCCAACACCCCGTCTTGCTGTCTTGCAACTGATTGCTCCGCCAACTTGGCCAGCGGGCATGACCTGCCCTGGAAACACTTCGCCCCCAGACCTCAGGCGCACACTCTTCACTGCCTCTGTCTCAGCCCCTCCTCCACAGCAGCCACAGCCAATGCAGAGTCGTCAAATCCCAGAGCCTGTGTGCCTGGGCCCCACTTGTGCGGGCTGCGGCGGGAGGCAGCAGGGACCTCAAGGCCTTGCGGCCAAGGCTCCATCCACCTGCTGCCATTTCCCTGTCCTTGTCCTGAGGCTGCCCTAGCTACACTGGGGCCGGGGCCGAGCGTCATGGCCAGCGCGTCGCGGTCCAGAAAAAGCGGTGATTCCCGGAGACCCTGGGCCCTGATTGTCCTGGATGAGAAAGGTCGAGAGTCCCTGGCCTGCGGGAATGCAGGGGCGCTGGAGGGCGTGGGCTGGCCACAGTCCCCAGGTTCAGGGGCGGCAAGCGCCCATCCTGTGCAGGAAGCCCAGGCTGGGTGTGAGATACAGGTGGCAAACCCAGTGGAGGAATTGGTGGTGATATTGGATGACGGAATGGTGGCGGCTGAGGTGGTGATCGGGGTGGAGGAAGAGGACGGGGAGGCGACCGAGGAAGAGGTGGCTGGAGAGGAGAATTCTGAGGAAGCCTAGGCTAAAGCAGAGGACATGCCTGAGCAGGAGTAGGTGGAGGAGGAGAGACAGCAGCTGAAGGAGATTCCGGAGCAAGAGGAGAAGACTGAGGCAGATGCAGAGGTGGAGGAGGGGCCCCAGCTCTCACAGGAGCTGCAGCAGCAAGAGCCAGTGCTGCGTCCTGCCTCAGCCCAGGACCCGCTGGCAGCGCTGGAGCGTTTTCAGCTGGAGATCAGCGCTGGGAATGCCCAAGATTCCAGGGCCTTATGGCGGCTGAAGCGCAGGATTCATCGGAGGCGCATTTCTTACCTGGATCACAGAAGGGCCATCATCAAGCACATCCCTGGCTTCGGGGCCCAGGCGGTATCCTTCTTGGTGCTGGTGGGTAATGGCGTGGGCCGTAGTGCAGGAGGCCTGGGCCCTGAGAGCAGGGTGCTTCAGGGCGAGGGACCCCAGGGAGGAGAGCTGGGCAGTGGTCCCTGGCCCTGGGTTGTGTGGTCTGGGATCCAATGTAAGGCCTTGGACAGGGGCGGTTGTTGGGGATGGCGGGACTTGGGGACTTGGACCTGCTTCCTCTAGGTCTCCACCAGCGTTGGCCTGCAGGCTGCTCTCAAACATTATTTGTGGACGTGAGCCATGTGTCCCCATGCTACCAGAGCTAGGGTAGCACAAAGCAGCCTTCACTCAGAGCAGATAAGGCAAGGAAACGTTTCGATGCCAAATGGGAGAGTTACACAGGCCGCACACCCACCTTCACATTCACAGGCTGTGCACGTTTTCTAGCAGTTCCGTCAAAAGAGAGCATTTCAGACACACACTCATGGCCTTTAGTGGAACCATGCCACCCCCCTGTTCCAGACAGTGGGACGACTCAGACTGACTCCGAGCGAGGTACAATCTGCCTCCACAGACCATCACACACACACACACACACACACACACACACACACACACACACACACACACACACACGGGAGTGTCTCCTGGTATCTCCTCCCCTGCTTCCCTCTCTGTCCTCAGGCTCCGGCTGGGTCCCACCCATGTCTTTCTATCCTGACTGGCTGTGTCACTTTGTCTACTTTCATTTCCCTCCTCTCCCCTCCTTGTCCGTGCTTCTCGATCCTTTCTCCCTCCCACACTCTATGTTTGCATCGTAAGTGTGCAGTCGGTTTCTTGTAAGCCTTGTTATTCCTTCTGGACTCAGAAGGCTGGTGACAACATTGGTCTTCACGGGAATATGCCAAGACACCCTGCCGTGAGGAGGGGTCAGAGCACATGCCAACATCACAAGCTAAATGGGCTGCTGGCAACCCACACAGGTCAGGTATATGAAGGAACTGTGAGGAGTCCAGGCAGTGGAGTCTCTCCCTGCTGTGTGCAGACAGCGTGGGAGGTACAGGAAGCCAACAGACAGCCCAGTGTCGATGGGGTCTGATGCATTTGCAGAGGCTGAGGAGTGTGGGGGCTAGTGTTTCCTGGTCTTTCTGCACATGCCCTGATCTAGTCCCTTGCTCTTAGCCTGGGAGGGTTGGGGGGGGTGGGCTGTGTCTGTTTCCACAGCATGTGAAGGCACAGCTCCTTGACCCAGCACAGATTCTGAATCACCCCCAGTTGTCGGCCATGATCGTTGTCCAGGACAAAGACGTGCTCAGCTACCTGGTCGACTTGGAGGTCAGACCGGGGAGGCTGTGGCTGGGGGCCATCCCGTCGGGTGTGGGATTTGGGCAGGAGAGGGTGAGGCAAAGGTGCTCACCCTCACAGCCAGGCTAGGAGGTCAGGACCCCGAGGGAGGACACTTGCCCCCTCCTGTCCCATTGCTCACCGCAGGTGGAGGAAGTGGGCCATCCCAAGTACCGCTGCAGAGTGATGTTTTTCTTTGTGGAGAACCCGTACTTCTGGAACCCAGTGATCATTAAGGAGTATCAGCTTAGCTTTGCTGGTAGGGTGTGGGTCCCATGATGGTGCAGGGCAGGAGGCTGATGAACATGCATCAGGGGCAGGAGGGAGGGGGAGGAGGAGGTGGGTGGGGAGGAGGCCATCAGGTTGTTCCTCAAAACCTCTCTTCCTGCAGGCTACAGGGCATCACGTGCCACTCCAGTCCAGTGGTTCTGCGATTATGAACATGGAGATCCCAGTTTCAGGCATGACCCCACCAGCTTCACTTGTTCAACTGGCTGTGTGAGCACAGCTGCCACGGACAAACAGGATTGCTGAGGTGGGGCCCCTGAGGCCTTCCTCAGCAATGGGAATGTGGGTGGCCCCCAGCCAGAGAGGAGAGTGGCCTATGCCCAATGTGGCGCTGGCCTGTGTCCCCTACCAGATCATCAGCGAGGACCTGTGGCCCAATCCCCTGCAGTACAACTGAGGGAGGAAGGGACCAGAAGACAGTGACCTGACGCGCGCACATGTCGGTGATAATGCCAGTATGTGGTGTTTTGACACGTGTGTTGTATGGGCAAGGGAACGTGGGCCAGACATTGGCTTGGAAATGGAAGGTCCGCCGAGACTGGGACCCAGGTAGCATGGGGAGCGGGTGGGTGGATGACAAGGGACCTGCAGGGACTCAGCTGCAAACACACATTGGGACGATGCCTGCAAACCAAATGCAGTTGTGCTGTGGACTGGGGCTTTGGAGTGCAACTGGGGAGGAGCAATGCTTCTCCACCACAAATGCTCCCCGTGGATGTCCGCCCTCTCCCGGGCTTCCCCCTGCTCCTTCAGTCTGGTTTTGCCTGCCAGTCTTTGGGACTGGAGCTGCCGTGACCCCAGGCGCCACTGTGGTGACAATCTCGCACTTCCTTCCATGTGCCCCACCACACCATGTCCTCCCGCAACCTGACAGCCATTCTCAAAGTAGTCCAAGGCCATTGGGGGCTGGAAATGAATCCCTGGGTGAGAAAGCAAGAGGGATCACAAAAGGGCGAGGCACAAGAGTGACACCATCTGGGATGTATTTGCAAATACCCCGTATCACTCTTGGTGTCTGTTGCGTGGGGGTGCGTGTGTGTGCGTGTAAGCGAAAATGTCTGGGTGTGCTCATATGCGTCAGGGGCTCTGCATCTGTGTGGGCGTGAAAGACACAGAACTTCTATGTTTGCCCATGCAGAAACAATGCAGGACGCGAGCAGTGCTGGAAGAACTGGGTGGATGCGTCTCCTGTCTTCTTTGAGCCCCGGAGACAATTGGGGAAATGATCACATGTGGCAGCCTTGAAGAGTTGCCACGATGTTTATGTGGACACATACAGGAAGCTAAAAACCCTTCTGTTTGTGTGTGTGTGTGTGTGTGTGTGTGTGTGTGTGTGTGTGTGTGTGTGTGTGTGTTTATGGGGGACCCAAGGAGGGACGACGAGGACGGGACCTGAGTGTGACTGTCCTAGCCGCTGCCAGGGTGATTTTGTGTGTGCAGGAGAGGTGCAGTACTGGTGTGGGGCAGGTGTTGCCATGTGCACAGAGGCCTGCCTTCCTGGGCAGGCAGAGTCTGGAAGGAGGAGGAGGAAGAGACAGACCTGTTACGTGGAGACTTGTTGTATAGGCCAGAGCCAAAAGGCAGGGAAGGGGATTGCACAGCGGGACCAAATTGGTCCATTGCGTCCAGGTACAGTGTGGCCAGGACTTGGGGAGATTCAGCCAGCACCCTTGCTCCCAGAGGGGTGTCATCTCCTTGGTGAGAGAGAATCCAGTGAGCAACGCCTCCAGTGAGGGTCAGAGCTAAGGCCCCATGTCTCCTGAGAACTCAGGAGTAGGCAGTCTTCTCACAGTCGATCCCAGTATACCTTACTGCTGCCTCCCACACCCGGGGTCCCTTTGACCCCGAGCCCTGTCCTGAGACAGTGGCTCAGGATGGAATATGTGTGAGGAGAAGAGACAGGTGTGGGTTGTGGGCAGCAGCGAGGCTTATGAGTGGGATTTCATGGAGAGAGTACGTGCGAGGGTGGAGACCCAGCGTGATTTCCTGTGAGTGTGTGTGGGAGTCTGTGGCAAACAGGGCCTGAGATCCGTGGTGGTGCCGGCAGTGTGTGCGTGCATATGTTCATGCGATTGTGTAGCTGTGTGTCTCTCTGTGTGCGGGAGTGGGTGTGTAGGCCGCCGGCGAGACAAGGAGAGACACAGGGGTCTCTGTGGATGAGGTGCTTATGTGGGACGGTCAGGTGCCAGAATACAGGAGTGCAGTCCCTTCCCTCCTGAGTCCTGATGGTAATCGCTGGGATGGGTGCAACTGTTGCTCTGCCAGGGGGGCTCAAGTCAGGATGCAAAAGGGAAATTGGTGCAAGGTCAAGACATGGACCAAGGGGAGGAAAGCCTATGCCCAGTGGCCAGTGGACCACTTGTGAGTGAGTGTGCTTGTATGTGTGTTAGTTTGTGTCTATGTGAGAGTGAGTGAGTGAGTGAGTGAGTGTGTGTGTGTGTGTGTGTGTGTGTGTGTGTGTGTGTGTGTGTGTGTGTGTGTGTGTGTTGAATTGCCCTGGTGGCCTACAGTAGCATATACGGAGGGGCTACAAGGTTGTGCCCGGGCCTTGTGCACAGAGTAGCTAACGAACCCAAGCTATCAGTCTACGTTGTGTGCAGAAGGCGTAGGTAATTCACTGGAGGGAGGTGTCCAGCAAGAATCTCTGCTCTAGGCAGACGTGCCATGTTTTGTCACCAGTCAGCTCTTCCTCGGGGCTCTCCTCTCTGCTTCCTGTGCACCAGGCCCAGGGAAAGGGAGGAGCTTGGACCCTAGACCTCAGGTGACTTGCGTCCCCCAGGAGTGCCACAGCAGTGTGGTGTGTGGGGATCCGTGTGTGGATGGGCAGGTGAGCAGCCTGCCAGCTGCTCTCTTAGGGGACAGTTCGTTGCCAGCAACACTTCTCTCCGCAGCACAAGATCACCCCTGCCGCTGCAGCTGGGCTCCGGACATGTCAAGGTGTGTCCTAGAACTCTGTTCCCCTTGCACGTAAGTGGTGCCAGCATGAGCCTCTCAGTCCCTGTGCGGGCGACCCTGATTAGCCTCAGGCTTTGTCGACTCCTGGCCTCATGTAACATGGGGAACTGGGTTCCTTTCTCAGTGTCTCAGCGGTTGCATGTCGATGGAGGATGCTGTGGACATTGGAGGCAGGAATCCCGTCCTTGCTCCACCCGCCCCACCCCAAACCGCAGCGGGCAGCACGTGGCCCACTGTGTGTGCGCTTTGGGGAGTCTAAAGCCTTACAGCCCACCCCCCGTATTCTTCTCAGGTGGTGGAGGGTCAAAGGGGCCTAGGGAGGAACACTGGTCCTAGTCTGCTGCCGGCTATGCCCACAGGTCTGTATGCCCAGCTCCTTGACGCTGAAGCTGCAAGGCGTTCGCACTGCCCCCAAAGCCCCATCCCTAGCATTTGTGTGTGGGCCAGATGGAAGTGAAGTCCCAGTGATCCTGTGGCATCACAGCGGGTGGTCACATCTGTGCCTGGCTACCCGCCTACCTGCCTTCCCCACAGCCCTTTGCCCCCATACAGGGCTTTCGGTAAAGACGCGGCCACCATCCAGCATGAGAGGAAAGGCTGGAGAGTGTCCCAGTACTGCTGGTCATGTGTTGGCTGCTGCCAGCTTGAACAGCATGGAGACCCCATGACCCAGTGGAGGAAGTCCGACCTGTCCTACAAGGAATTGGGGACGACTGTAGGGATGCATCAGGTCCCATGGAGTAACCTAGCCCTGACCTTATCTGCCTAGGGGGTGATCGAAGCGCCTTGGGGTCCCAGGCATGGCATGTGTGTCGGTGAGCTTCTTCCTGGATGGCGCTGCCGACACAGGGCTGGCTGGTCAGGGGTCGCATGTGAGGACCGTTGGGGCCTGGCCACTAGATCCGATACTGCTATAGGTATGGTTGAAAAGACAGAGCACGATACGATTGTCCCTTGGGTGTCCCTGCCCCAGGGACCCTGTCGCTGCTCCCAGGTTCCCACTGCCAGGTCTCCCCGGGAGGCCTGGGAGGTTGCCAGGCTCCTTTTGCAGGGACACGATGGCTTCTGAGGGCCCATGCCCCAGGGTCCGGTGCTCATTTCGGATGGTTTGGAGCAGTGTGAGAGCTTTTACTCCCATTCTTAGAGGAGATTGTGGTGGTCTTAAGGGACAAAGATGTGCCTGGGGAAGAGAAGGATGACCAGAGGCAGCATTGGAGGACGAGGAGGAGGAGGAGGAGGAGGAGGAGTTGGAGGAAGAGGATTGGGAGGCGTTAGAGCCAGAGGAGAAGGAGTGAATGATTGGGTGCAGGAGAGGGAACAAGTGGAGGAGGAGGATGTCCAGGATGAGGAGGAGCACGAGCCAAAGGAGGAGGAGCAGCTGGGGGAGGAAGTTGAGGAGGACGAGAGTAGAGGGAAGAGGATGAGGAGAAAAGGTAGAGCCAGGGTTGGAATAGCGTGAGCAGAAGTGTAGGAGCAGAAGGAGCAAGAGACCGAGGAGGAAGTGGAGGAGCAGGAGGAGCTGGAGGAAGAGGATTGGGAGGGGTTAGAAGAAGAAGTGGAGGAGGAGGAGGGGGACTGAATGACGGGGTACAGGAGAAGGACAAACGGAAGAGGATGATGTCCAGCACGAGGAAGAGGAGGATCACGAGCCAAAGGAGCAGGGGCAGCTGGAGGAGGGAGTTGAGGAGGACGAGAGCAGAGGGAAGAAGAGGAGGTCAAAAGTCAGAGGTAGGGCAGGAAGGACAGTAGCAGGAGAGGACCTTCAGAAGGAGGAAGATGCCTAGGAGGAAGAGTTGGAGGAGGAGGAGGAGGTGGAGGATCAGATGGAGGAAGAGGATTGGGAGGAGTTACAGGAGGAGGAGGAGGACGACGACGACGACGACGACGACGACAAGAAGGAAGAGTGAATGATCGGGTGCAGGCAAGGGAAGAAGTGGAGGAGGAGGAAGTCCAGGAGGATTTTGGAATCAAGGTAACGCTGGCTTCATAGAAAGAGTTTGGAAGTTTTCCTTCCATTTCTATTTTGGGAACAGCTTCAAGAGAATAAGTGTTAACGCTTCCTGAAATGTTTGCTGGCACTCCCCTGGAAAGCCATCTGACCCTGCAGTCTTCTTCCTTCCGCAGGTTTTTGATTAGTGTTTTGATTTCTTTATTGGCTATGGATCTGTTCCAATTTTCCTCTTCTTCCTCTTTCAGCTTTGGTAGTGTATATATGTCTAGGAATTTGTCGATTTCTCCCAGATTGCCCATTTTATTGGCAAATAATTGCTCCTATTGTTCTCTTATTATTGTTTGCCTTTCTGCTGTGTTGCGTGTGATCTCTCCTATTTCATTCTTGAGTTTATTTATTTGGGCCCTTTCTTTTTTCTTTTTTCATCAAACTAATGACTGGCTTATCAATTTTGTTAATTCCTTCAAAGAAGCAGCTTCTGGGCTCATTGATCTGTTTTCCTTTTTTGGTTTGTTTGTTTGTTTGTTTGTTTGAGGTTGTTTTTGTTTTTGTTTTGTTTGACTTTTGGTTTCCATAGCATTAATTTCCGCTCTAATCATTGTTAATTCCTGTCTTCTGAATGTTCTGCGTTTCATAGGGTGTTCTTTTCACAGACTCTTAAGGCGTAAGGTGAGGTTGTGTCTCTGAGATCTTTCTTTCTCCTTTCGGAAGACCTGACTTACTAGATAGGTCCTCTTATTACCGACTCTGGTGCGTCCCAGAGGTTTTGGGTTGTGGTGTTATCAGTGACTTCCAGATACGTTTTCATTGACTTGCATATACTTTTTATACCCTCTTTAAACACTTGGTTTCCACATTCATTCTTTAGTAGGATGTTCTTCAGTCTCCCAGTATTTGTTAACTTTCCAAATTGTTTCTTGTAGTTGATTTCGAGTCTCGTAGTGTTGTGGTCTGAAGATATGCACGGTGTGACCTCGATCTCTTTGAACTTCCTTAGGGTTGACTTTTTTCCATATGATATGAAATATAGAGGAGAATATTCCATGAGCACTGGAGAAGAACGTATATTCTGCTGCTTTATGATGAAATGTTCTGAAGATATCTGTGAAGCCCATCTTGTCCAGTGTGTCATTCCAAGCCCCCGTTTGCTTGTTGATTTTTTGTTTAGATGATCTGTCTATTGCAGCGAGTGGGGTGTTGACGTCTCCCCCTCTGATGGCATGACTAAGAATGATGTAACTTATGTTTGTGGTTAATTGATTTGTGTATTTGGTTGCTCTCAAATACGCCACATAAATGTTTTCCATTGCTAGGTCTTCTTGGTGGATAGACCCCTTGATTATGACATCATGCCCTTGTGCATCACTTGACACAGGCTTTACATTAAAGTCTAGAGTGTCTCATAGAAGTATGGCTGCTTTGGCTATGTTTTGTTGACGGTTAGCATGACAGATGATTCTCCATCCTCTTATTTTCACTCTGACCTTGTGTTTATAACTAAACTGGGTGTCTTGTAAACAGCATATCGATGGCGCTTGTTCTCTCATCCATTCTGTTCCCCTATGTCCTTTGATTGGAGCATTGAGTCCACTGACATTAAAATGAGTACTGAAAGATATGAATTCATGGCCATTATCTTCTTTGAAGTGTTGGAGAAAAAAAAATCTATATATCTTTATATCTATATCTACATCTACATCTATATATCTCTATCTCTATATATCTAATTATGTATTTCTATCTATAAATATAAATAAATATACATAAATAAAAATATAATTATAAGTATACATATACATATACATAGATGATAGATGATGATAGGGAGATGATAGATAGATAGATAGATAGATAGATAGATAGATAGATAGATAGATAGATAGATAGATAGATAGACAGATAGATAATCATTTCTCCCCTCTTAGTGTCCCCCCTTAAAATTGCATGCAGGTGTGATTCAGCGGTCACAAACTCCTTTAAATTTTGTTTGTCTGGGAACCTTTTTCTCTCTCCTTCTATTTTGAATGACAGCCTTGCTGGATAAAGAATTCTTGGCTGCGTAAGTTTCCAATTCAGCACTTTGAACAAATCCTACCCCTCCCTTCAGGCCTGCCAAGTTTCTCTGGATAGGTCTGCGGCAAACCTGATCTATCTTCTCTTGTAGTTTAGGGACTTGTTTTCCCTTGCTGCCTTCATGATTCTCTTTGCCTGAGTACTTTGTGAGCTTGAATATGATATGCCTTGCTGCCTTGCTGAGGGTCAGTTTTTGTTGAATGTAGTGGAGGTCCTAGGCGCTTCCTGGATTTTGATGGCTGTGTCTTTCCCCAGGTTAGCAAAATTTTCCACTATGATTTGCTCACCTAACCCTGCTGCCCCTATTTCTCTCTCTCCCTCTTCGGGACCCCTATGATTCTGATGTTGTTCCTTCTGCATGAGTCACTGATTTCTCTAATTGTTCAACCGTGCTCTTTTCCTTAATCTCCCTCGATTTTCCTGCTTCCATATTCTCCATCAGTTTGTCCTCCGTATCGCTGATTCTCTGTTCTGTCTCATCCATCCTTGACACCGCTGCATCCATCCGTCATTGCAGCTCAGTTATATCATTTTTAATTACACTCTGGCCAGCTTTTACTTCATGTTTTCTCTGCACAAAGGGACTGTAATCTACATTGGACTGCAGCTAGTATTCTTATCATCGTGCTTCTACATGCTGCTTCAGACATCTCGCTTGTATCTGTGTTGGTTGAATCCCTGGCTCTCGTTGCTTCATGCTCTTTCTTTCTGGGTGAATTCCTTCCTTTCGTCATTTTGAAGGGAGAAAAGGAACTCATGAGGTAGAAAATTCAAATGAACTATCCAAAGTATAAAATGTTAAAAGTAAAAAATTAAAAACACACACGTAAAAAAGGGAATGAATGATGCTAGATTCTAGGCATGTTTCATCTGGGTGTTGAAAGGGGTTTGACACGAGAGGAAAAAAAAGTGGGAGTAGAGAAAAATTTAGAAAGTAAAAAAATATTACAACGGGAAATGTGAGAATTTGAAAAATCAAAACACTGTAATAGACTAAAAGCAGAATATGGGAGTAAAATAGAATTTGTGAATATAGACACGAAAGGAAAGAATAATGTAGAAGAATATTAAAGAAAATTAGTAAAATTTCCACCTGCCCAGTCTCCTTCGCCTCTCCGGGCACAGAAGCAACTCCCTTCCTGAGCCTCCTCGCTCTCCAAGTTCACTTCTCCATGTCACATACCTGTTGAAGGCTGTGGTTCAGGATATGCAGATTGCTGTGCTAATCCTCCCGTCAGTTTCCTGGGTGGGTAGGACGGTTTAGTGTTGGTCTGGCTGTATTTCATGCACACGAGACACTTAAGAAACTTCCATGCTGTCTGCCATCTTGGCTCCTCCCCAAAGAGGTGAGATCTATAGCACCAGTTCTCCGATATGATATATCCCACAGGACAGTTGTGGTCGATGACAAAGCGGAAAAGGACATGGACCAAAGAGGGAGACCACCCTGGAGGGGGAGGCAGAGAACTGGCTCCAGACCCGGGAAGGGGAGGAGGGGCTCAAATGCTGGAGCCACGCCGACTTCCCTTCCTGCTGAATGTTCCTGAACAGCAACCAACTGTCTGGGTCTGGTCTGGAGATCCTTCACCCCAAGGACCCACGGTCAAAAAGTTCACTGCCCTGCCTCTGCCCCACCTCCACCACAGCCACAGCCACAGCCACTGCAGTGTGCGGAGGCCCACGGGGCCATGGGCGTGCTTCCCACATGCTGGTGGGCTCCAGAAGGAGGCAGCAGGCATTTAAAAACCTTGGGCCTCGACGCTCCACCTGATGGGCTAGACTATCTGGAGCCTCATGCCTCAAGTTCCCACTCCTTGTGCTCTATGGCCCTCCTAGCCTGAGGATGGGCTAGGGCCCCAAAGCAAATGAGTCATTCCAGAAAACGCTGAGATTCCTGAGAATACCGGGCCTCCATTCTGCTGGAAGGGGGCGTTCGAGAGTCCAGGAATCGTGGCCACACCCCTGTCTTAGTCCCAGACAATTTCACCCATTCATACACATGCACACGCACAGACAAAGGCACCACACGCACACTCCCCCTCTGTGGCTATCTCTAGTTGTGACTTACTCTCCTTCCTCTGCCTCCTTCCATGTCCCTCTGGTCTCTGTCTGTCTCTGAGTCCCTGTGATCATTTTCTGTAGGGAACGCTTTCTCCCTCACCCACCTCCATCTCTCTTTCTCTGTCTCTGTCTTGTCCCTGGACAGTCTCATTGCATCTGGGTTTCCGTGTGCTGTGCATGTCCATATGGACATAGTAGGCTGCTGATGGCACAGGGCTGAAAGGGAACACACAAAGGAACGCGTAAGTAACAGGGGTCAGAGCACATCCAGACCTCCTAAGCTGTGACTGCCTCCAGGCAGCCCACACAAGCTGGGTATACATGTGAACTGTGAAAGGTCAGTCCCTGGGCCCTTGCCCTGTAGGTTGCAGCCAGCTGGGAGGTACTGAAACTCAAAGGACTCCCCAGTGTTTAGAGGGTGTGAAGAAAGGGCAGGGGCCGAGGAGGCTGGGAACCTAGTCGTGACTGGTGTTTCTCCACATGCCATGTTCCAGTGCCATTGGTACTGGAAGGTTGGTATCAGTTGTGGCTCCCTTTCCTTGGCATCTAAATGCAAGCTCCCGTGACCCAATGGAAGTCCTGGATCTGCCCTAGTTTTCAGCCAGGTTTGGGCCCCAGGACAAATGCATGTGGGGTGTGAGGGAGGAAAGCAAGTGTGAGTCGTGAGGAGGAGCTAGCCTCGTGAGTGGGATGTGGCAGAGGGCATGAGTGAATGCAGAGGTCCAGTAGAGTGTCTGCGAGTGTATTGTGGCTGGCGCCAGTGAGTAATTTTGCCTGAGACCTAGCGTTTGTGCTGGCAGCGCGTGCGTGTCTGTGTCCACGTGCCACGTGGCCGTGCATCTCTGTGCCGGAGTGAGTGTGTGTAGGCCGTTGGCTAGTGAAG
Organism: Puma concolor; assembly: GCF_028749965.1. Lineage (NCBI taxonomy): Eukaryota > Metazoa > Chordata > Mammalia > Carnivora > Felidae > Puma > Puma concolor. Next base: position 1,438,709 of record NW_028240236.1, on the reverse strand, counting down.
GAAAGAGACTGGGGGCTTTCCTGGCTTGGTGGGTAAGGGCGAGGCTAAGTTCCAAAGTCCAGCGAGTGCAATCCCTTCGCTCCTGGGATCAACAGGGACCTAGCTGATCACCTTTTATGACAGGAGGAAAGCCTGGACTTTGCCTGGGTCCGCTCGTTCTGTGTTGCCTTGGTCAGGGGCAAGTTGGGGATGGGCCTTCCATGGCCCAGCGGTGGAGGACCAACGTTCCCTGCAAGGAAGTGGGGATTAGTGGAGGGAGGCAGCAGATAGCATGAGTAAGTCTGGTCCTGCTCCTGGACCGGCTAGGGGGATCATCGCAAGGCTTGTGGTCCCAGCCAGGGTACGGGTCTCGTGAACATCCTCCTGGATGATCCTGCAGAGACAGGCCTGGCTGGTCTAGGGCCCCTTGCGAAGTTGGGGCCCGGCCCCTGGGCCCCAATATTGTGGTAGGTGTTGTTCAAACTGAAAGGCATTGCCTGCTTCTCCCAGGCAGTCCCTTCAACTGGGACCCAGATTTGCTCCCACGTTCCTGCCACGGGGTCTCCCAGCAATGCATGGGAGTTTGACAGGCCCCATTTCTCTGGAGGGAGTGAGTTGCATAGGTCAGGTGCACCAGGCTCTGGGCCTGATTTCCTGTCTTGCCCACCCCCTACATCCTCTGCTGAGGGCAGCTTGAGGGCTCACCACTGGACCTGTTCCTCTCCCTTTCTGGGTAAATGTTTGCCTCTCTGTCTGTCACAGTGGCCACCCCCTCGCATCCCCCTACAACCTGTTCAGCCTCTACCCATCCACCTGCGATTCTATGCATTGCTCTCACATGAAGCTGTGGTGTGCTGCCTCATATATCACAGCCACCCTGGAGCATTTCTGTACCCCGTACGTATCCTGACGTGGTCCAGCGAGTCTGTAGGTACCTCTTCTGTGTCACGGAAGCAACATGTTGGCCAGAGTTCCCGGCACACCAATTTGGCAATCCTAGAATCCCCGGCCTGCCTGGCAGCCTCCTGGCCCCATAAAGAGAGAGGGGAACAGTGCATTCCACCAAAGGGAAAAGACAATGCATGAGTGTGTTGACTGGCCAGGCAATGCATCTCGAGCCTCCAATCCTGCAGTGTCTCTGTGTGGTGTGTGTGTGTAGCTGCTGCTGTCTGAAGGAGACAGGCAGGGAGTCCACATCACCACTGCCCTGACAGGGAGGGAGACCACATCACTGCCCTCACTTCACACCTTCTGCAGCTTATTGGTTCCCCAAAGTGGTAACGTGGCTTCGTGTAGACCCTGGGGCGTGTCCTCACTTGCGTCCCAAAGCTACATCCCCCAACCCCCTGATACGTTTCGGAGGCCCTTGAAATCATGCTGTCTGTGGCACAGGGGGACAGTGATTTGAGTCAGCGCCCACGCTCATGGCAGCCTGCTCCCTAAGTGAGTGGTTAAAGGAAATGGGACCAGGATGAACAGACATATGGCCAACGAAGGCCTGGGGAGGGTCCCTGTGAGAAGATGGCCAAGCACTGTGGGAGGAAGTGGACCGCTGTCTGTGAGACAGACACAAGCTCCAGGAGTCCCAGGGCCCATGGTCACGGGTCTTTCCTGTGCACGGCCACACACGGGAGGAATGGGCAGCCGATCATGAGGGGGGCGGTGTGTGCTTGCCAGTGTGTCACTTTCCAGGCAACAGGGACAAACGGCAAGAGCTTCGCGCATGCTATGTAGCCTCCCCTAGTGTGGCGTCCTCCCCACATCACACACCTCTTGTCACCGACCTTCCCTAGCCAGTGCACTGCTAGACTGCTGTCATGACAAACATGTCTCCTTGGAGCAAGGATGGATGTAGAGAGTATGCAAAGGAGGCTGAGCAGATGGAAAACCAGGGGGCACAGACAGCAGGCGCACAGCTGGAATGCGTCTCCCGGACAGCCAAGGTGATCCGCTCCGTGGAGTTGTCGGACTAGGGGCACAATGAACAAAGGTGGCGGTGTAAATGGGAAAAGCGTGGAGGTTTCCCTTTACCCGTGTGTGTAGATAGCCGCGTGCCCAGCGCACCGTGGAATTCAAAGGTCACTTTTGCATGCCCAGAAGCCAAACAGGACACTCAGAGGTCACGGAGGGCCGGCTGCAAGCCCCAGGGAGGAGTTGCATTGCATGGGGCCCAGAGCCTTCCTGCCTAGGCAACAGATGTGCCCCAGTTTCCAGGTGACCTAGGGGCGGGATGGCGAAGCCACGCACACCACCCTCCCTATGATTGGTCCTGAAGGCAGTGAAGCAGCCTGGGCGTGGCTTGGAGCTCCCTCAGCCTCAAAGCCGAAGGCGCACCTCTCACCACAAAGGCCTCCTATGCGGCAGCAGCATAGCGATAGCTACGGGGAGGCATCCTGGGTACAGCAGCATGCACATGCGCCCGCTCGAACTTTGGGCTCTGTGAGGAAGGGGGAGCGAGTTGCCAGCCATTGCCCTCAGGTCTCCACTGACTGGGTCTGGGGAGGGGACCGTGCTCTCACCTCCCGCTTCGTCGTTGGTAGCAGCCACAGTTCCTGTCTCGGGCCGGGCCGTATGATGCGCGACTCGTGTTTCTGAAACATTGGGGATGCCCGGAGGCCCCATGCCGCCTTCGACCGGGAAGGGGGCGGTCGAGAGACGAGGGCCCGTGGGGACAGTGGGTCTCCGGCAGGGCCGGAGGTGCCACAGGCCGAAGGCTTGCAGGCCACCAGCGAACAGCCTGGGCAGGAAGGCCAGGCCCGACTCGAGGGGCAGGTGGGCAGCCCCAGCGAGATATCACTGCCTCTGGAGCATGGCATAGTGGTGGTGGAGGTGCTGTGGGGTCTGGTGGAGAAGGAAGTTGAGGTGGCGGCCGCAGAAGAGGACGCGCCTGGGGAAGAGGGGCATGACCAGAGGAAGAAGGGGGAGGAGGAAGAGGAGCAGGAGCCGGGGAAGGTGAAGGTCCAGGTGCACGAGGAGGAGGACGTGAAGGACGAGGGGGAGCAGCAGGAACAGAAGAGCAGAAGGAGGAGGAGGAGGAGGAAGAGGGGAGAGGCAGCAGGAGTAAAAGATTAGAAGGAGGAGAAGCAGAAGCCCAAGCAGAAGGAGGAAGAGCGGAAGGAGGAGGAGTTGGCGGAAATGAAAGGGGGGAGCAGGAGCACCAGGGTATACAAGCGGCAGCGACGGCGGCGGCGGGGGCGGCAGTGGCATGGGAAGAGGACCAGGAGGAGGAGCGGGAAGAGGAAGGGAAGGTGTGGGAGCCATTAGAGGGAGAGCAGAATTGCAAACCGAGGAGGAAGAGGAGCAGGAGAAGGAAGCGCTGGAGGAGCAACAGCAGGGCCAGGAGGAGGTGGAAGGAAAGGAGGACAAGGAGGAGCGGGAGCAGGTGGAACAGAAGCCAAGTGAGAAGGAAGGTCGATGGGTGGAAGAAGCCCAGCATCTGCAGGTGAAGCAGGATAAGAAGGAGCAGTTCGAGACAGGCCTCCGTCCTTGCCCTTCCCCACTGGAAGCTCTGGAGGCCCTTCAGATAGAGCTACAGTCCGTGAATAAACAAGCCAGCCAGGAGCACGCTCGACTCAAACTCAGGATGGGGCAGAGCCGGCGGCATCATCTGGAACAGAGAAGTGCCCTTATCCAGCGCATCCGTGGTTTCTGGGCCAAACTGTGTCCTTCCTGCTGCTGGTGGAGGGTCCAGAGGAGGCTGAGCTTGCACAAGAGGAAGGAAAGGGAGGTGACATTTAGAGGAACCCAGGACAGGGACTGGAGCTAAGCCACGCTCCAGTGGCCAGGAAGGTGCAAACATGATCCCATCCAGTGGTCCTGGCTCTGCAATGAGTGTGGGAGGAGGGCAGTGCTGGGGTGGTGGAGGCACGTGTGCTTTACCTCGCACCTGACACGGAAACAGCGCTGAGAGAGTGCAGAGTGGCGGTGGAGGTCCAGGCCAGGACAGGGAAATGACCGAGGGCTTCTTCCCATGAAAAGCCGCGTGGGGGCACGTTTCTGGGTCCCGCTAAGCATCTTGCTGCGGGGAAAGCGATGCGAATGACCACTGGTCGGCGCGAGACTGGATGTGTGCTGTGTGGCTGTGTGGAAGTAAGCGTCCTCAGTGTCCTCATGAGCACACAAGGCTAGGCGTGGATGCAGGCGTCTGGGCATGCACTGCCTCCTGTGCGTGTCTAGCAGAGCCCTGTGGAATCCTGAGACCCCGTGGGCCTGGATGCAGCCTGTGGGGAGGGCGTGAGGCCCTGGGGGAGGACCCCAGTCCCTGGGGGAGGACGCCAGGATGCGGTCCACACTGGTTCTCTGGGTCGAGATCTCTCATGCCCAGCACCTGAAGGCTCTTTTACCTGCAGCAGTTTGTGAACCACCCTCAGATGTCAGCCCTGATTAGTAAGCACGATGAAATATGCTTGGCCACATGACCAATTTGAAGGTCGGCCTGGGAGTGGGAGGCGGTGTGGGTGGGTGGCTGTGTGGGCGGGGGAGGTGGTGGGGAGAAGTGGTGTGTTCCTTCCTCAGGGGAGGGCGGGTCTCCTGGAACAAGATTTCACATTTCTGCCCCACATTCCTACCGCGGCAGGTGGAGCAACACCAGTTTCCCAGGGAATGCCGGAAGATCCTGCTGTTTTTTGGCAAGAACTCCTACTTCCAGAATGAAGTCGTTATGAAGGAGTAGGTCCTTGGCCTTGCTGGTAAGTGTCCACTGAATGCATGGGCGGCAGTGGGTGGAGGGTTGAATGTGATTAGTTCTCTGGCGGCTTCTCACATACTCGTCTTCCTGCAGGGTATAGGGCATCTCATTCCAGTCCCATCCAGTGGTACCCAAGGTACAGACAGGAGGCCTACAGACGCAGGCATGACAACAGCAGCCTCAACTTCTTCAACTGGTTCTCTGACCACAGCTTTGCCGGCTCTAATAGGATTGCTGAGGTGGGGCCCTGTAACAAGGAAGGGAGGTGATTTTCATGGGTTCCCCCACTGCGTGGGACAGCTACCTGAGGCCTGACCTGTCTCCCCTACCAGATAATCATAAAGGATCTTTGGCGCAATGCCCTGCTGTATTTCAAGATGAAGGAGGCCCCAGGAGAGAGAACTGAGAGGGAAAGAGGTGAGCAGCCAAGGGTGTGGGCACTGAAATGTGTGCCGTGGGGCCCATGGCACAATTCTCTTCTGCATGGAGGCACCGAGACTCACAGTGGCACAGGAGGTGACACCAGGTCAAAAGGGCATCGGCCTGAGACAGGGCGTCTTAAGAAGTAACGTGTCAAAGAGGCTTTGCCCCTTTAGGGAGGCTGAAGGTGGGCAGTGGGCTAGACAACAAGAATGAGCAAAGCGGGACATCCAAAGCTGCCTCATCCGATAGCACGATGACAACTGTCATTCCAGGACCATGAATCCCACCTTCAGGCGTCCTACCACCATCCCACATGTTGTCTGGCTTCTGGAGCCACTTGTCAGCTTTGACACAGCTTATCACACCCTCCCATTCTACTTTCCGTTTGGAAACATTCAAGCAATGTTAAACAGGGCCAAGATAAGACTCTCACCTGTCCTGTGTGTGTGTGTGTGTGGGGGGGGTGTATGTATGTGGGTGTGGTTGTGTCTGTGTGTCTCTGTCTGTGTGTACCCTTATATCCCAGGGATATGCAAGATCTTGAGAAAACTATAAGGAGCTTCACACTTCATGGACCCCAGTGGAAAGCCTTCCGACGCTCACCGATGGTCCACAAGATTCTCCTGCCCACGAAATAAAGACAAGGCTGGTGGTGACACGTGGCACAGGGTGGGGTCCAATACATTCGAAGAAATATAGAATGGGAGATAAACAGCATGAAGTGTTTGTGTGTGTTTTCGGCTCAGGTACGCTCTGGGGCATGTCCATGTATACATGTGGCTGTCCAGAGGTGTAAGTGTTCTGTGCCTGCACATTGGAGTTCCAAGAAAGGGCAGGACGTAGGACATTGTCCTTAGGGGTGGGTCACACATTGGGATTGCATGTGAGGTCAGTTAGATTGAACCAATGGAGAGTTGAGTGAGGGAGGACAGGGCACAAACCTGATCGAAAGGCCAGTGCCCAGGTTCATATCTTTCCTGTGAAAATGAGGAAATTCAAGGAAATGCAGAGGCCAGCACAGGCCAGGGATGTCCAATACTTAGGGTTTGGGGATGTCCATGATGGTGCCCCCAGAATCACGCATGGTGACATCCTCAGTAATGTTGACTGAACCGCCACACAGAGAGGAATTCTCCATGGTGTCTGCATGGTTCAGCAAACATGAATCAGACTCCCAGGTAGGAGGTAATGGACAAATGAGGGAACAGAACACACAGGAGGCACACAGAAACAAGACACACGCTGTCAGGGGGAAGTCTCTCCCAGCCAGGAATATGCCACATGGCAAAAGAGTAAGTGGAAAACATTGCTAGACCACCTTTCACACTTTACGCCTGCATCTCAATGTGCAAGCCAGTGACGTCTCAGCCCCTAGGGTACAAAGGGTTTGAAAACAGAAGGATGGAAAATAGATGTGTGACTTAATGGTCACAGCAAGGCAGCTGCATTTGGAGACATTAACTGGCTGGCAGTGAGTGCATGGCCAATCCTCTGACGAAGGTCCTATGGGCACGGAAGGATTTCTGGCTCCGGGAACATATAAGAGAACACGCAGAAGCCCCTCCAACTGACAGCAGGACAGCAATAGGATCTGTCAGTGGAATAAAGGGGTTGAACTCAGAAGGAAACACACTCAAGTGCAGAAGCATACACCAAAGACAAGACAGGCCAGCAGAGCCGCAGATGACACAACACGCAGGTGTGCAGAGACGAAGGCGGTTACACGGGTACAGCTGTGCCCACTTAGGCCAGGCAAGGAGGCATCACCAGAGAGGCGTTGGCACAGGCAAAGCCAGGAAAGGACACAGACACTCCAGGGCTCACTCAGGGAGACAGAGGAGCAGAGGCAATGCAAGACATTTCCTGTACACAGAGAACAACAGGACGATCCCGACAGGCCAATGAGAGACACGTGTGGTTCAGACATGGAAGTCAGAAGGCTCCTGAATTGTCGAGGGTGTCCCCTGTCGAGTGACAGCACTCTGGAGCCCACACACGCTGGTGTTGTGGTGGAAGAGGCCGCTAGGCAGCACATACAGTTGTGCAGGGGGTTTAGCAGCTCCTGGAACCTGGGGCTCTCCAGAGAGTGCTGCGGCTACGGGAGGACACCGGGGGCTGCAGGATGTGCAGCCTGAGGGCTGTAATCCCTCGGACACAGAACACCCAGGCCTCTGACCATGGTCCCAATACACAAGTGTCCACACTTGAGGGTTTGGCTCTGGTGGCCATGAGGACATCCCACACCACACCTTGTCTGTACCTTCTCTTTGGGACAGGCCTGGTGGAAAAGTCACCCTGGCCCCTCAGCAGGTATTGGCGGGAGATATTAACATGTGGGGGACCCTGTGTTCCGCTGTCCCATAAAGTGTTCCTGCTCGGCAAGACCTATCATGTAACGGCCTGCTTGTGCAGTAAGATGCCCCAAAGGACCCAGCCTCATGACCACTGAGGCCGTATTCCCACTGCAGAGTCATGGGCCATACTTTCTTTGGATGTTCACACCCAAACACACGGACCAGCACAGGGAGCTCTTCCAGGGTACCCCGACGTTTACACATCAAGCAGCTGAGAAGACGTGCTTCTCCAGCCAGTGTGCAGACAGCAGCGAGAAAAAGACCTGCCATCCCTTCTAGAGAGTGTGACAGCCTCCGCCCGGGAAGAGGTAAGGCTTGGGCGTACAGATCTCCAACTCCACAGCGTGCTGACACCCCGCTGACCATGTTGTCTGCATATTGGTAGGGCCAAGAAGCCTCCATGCATTGGGACTGCCAACGCCTTCTCTGGAATAGAGCCACTGCAGGGAAGGCTCTTGTAGTACAGAGCTGTGCAGTGGGGATCCTGGGGGGCTTGGGCAGCTTGGGAGACAGGAAGATTAGTGTGGGGATGTCAGTCTCAGGCATGCTGTGCTGGGGGCCGTGTAACTTGGGGATAGAGAAGAGCCTGTGATGGACAGGGCTGAACTCTATCTATTGCATTGCTAGCACGGTGGAGCTTTTGCACCATCCCTAGCATAGACATCTCTAGCAAGCAGCCATCTGCTGTGTAAGGAGTACCCCAGCATTCACCGCTTCCCAGGTGAGGCTCGTCCCAGTCCTTTCTAAGCTCCAGGCCTGCCCGGGACCTCTGCACAGAATGCTAAGGCTGCACAAGTCCATCGTTCCCTATGTGGCTGAGGCAGCCTTTGTCCAGGCACTCGGGCCAAGGAATGCAGGCTGCCTGGGACGAGGCGACTTCTCTGAGTGCCTGCTGGTGTTTGCACTTGGGATTCTTCTCAAGTTTCACGTGGCGTGTTGGACACATGACATAAGCCTGTGGCCCTAGAGGGATAGCAGCACCCGACTCATCAGGGCTGATGATGAGAGGGCAGCGGGAACACGGGAGAGGATGGCGTGTCCGTGGCCTTTAAGAGCCCCACCTCCCCGCAACCCTACACTCTGTTGGCTTGCAATCTGGGCCACCCATTCGTAACCGGAGGTCATTTCAGAAACAGCGAAGTTCACACAAGGACATCAGTACTAGGACTAGGGGTGTTTGCTATGTTTCAGATATTGTTCTAAACTCTTTATGTGATCATTATATTCATCTCTTGGTCTTACATATATGAGAACGAAAGCACAAAAGCATTAAAAAAATGTGTGCCGATGATCATACACCTAGTAGTGGTGAGACAGGATGTAAACTTGGGTGAGTTGGCACTAGAGGACACTATTTCATGCCACCTCTCAGTTCCATCACATGCCACCTGTGTTGACCTTGGGAGCAGACAAGTTCCTTAACCTCGGAACTTCTTCAATTTGCTGATGAGTAAAAGGAGGTTAATAGTAACCCCTCCCTCATAGGGCCCTAAGGAGAATGACAGGAAGTACTTGTGAAATGTTCAGAACCTCACCTGGTATGAGTAAGAACTAAGTAAGTGTTGGCAAGAAACATCTCAGCCAGGCTAGCTGGTCCCCAAGTCTTACTCATTTGCTCCAGTGTTAGAGTTATGGGGTTATGCTAGTTTTTCAAAGAAATGACTTGCATCGCTTTCATTCTCTTGCTGCTTTTTCTTAAACCAGTTGTAGTCATATACATTGTCTCCAAAACATTCATTGTCTGTTTTATTGATATCTGTACATAGGATTTTTTAATAACCAAAAGCTCCTTAATGTTACCATGTTTTACTTTAATAATTTGGTTTCCTTGAATTTTCTGTTTACAAGAAAAAAAGTTTAATTTTACTTACTTGGTAACTTGGTTAACTTTTAAATTTCTTGGTTAAATACAAAAGTTTTTGTATTTAAGGAAAACATCTAACACTTTCAAGTTGCCCTTGTACAGCTTTGATCATATCTGACAATTACTTTTTGGTGCTATTCCTAATCAACCTGCTTTTTGGGTGTTATCCCAATCACATTGTTCGGTGAGCTCCTTTCTGGGTCACATTTGTTCCCTCTCCAATTGCTCTCTCAGGCTACTCTCACCTCAAGCCTGAAATTCTCTTGACTCTGTTTATCTCCTTCCAACAAGTGTCAATTATACATAACTGCGATGAAGGAAGGGAGATCAGATTTTTCATGAGTCTTCCTGATGATATTACATGATCCAGGCTCACAAGGCAACAATTTACCATTCTCCCATTCAAACAAGAAATAATTAGAAATATGGTCAGAGAATTGGCGCCATTTGCCATAACAGAAGTAAAAGGAGAAGGAGGTGGAAGGCAGGAAGGCAGGAAGGCAGGAAGGCAGGAAGGAAGGAAGGCAGGAAGGAAGGCAGGAAGGAAGGAAGGAAGGAAGGAAGGAAGGAAGGAAGGAAGGAAGGAAGGAAGGAAGGAAGGAAGGAAGGAAGGAAGGAAGGAAGGAAGGAAGGAAGGAGGGAACTTAACAATAAACATGAAAGAAGTATATAAATAAGCCTTTCAGAAAACTTTAAACACATCTGAGAGATATTAAAAAAAAAAAGCTTAAATATAAACATTCCCTGTGTAGGAATAGGAAAAGTTATTATTGTAAGAATGCCTACTATCTCTAAATTACTATGGAAATTTGTTGCAAGCCCAATAAAATATGGATTTTTTAAATCAGATCAGCTGGTTCTAAGATTTTTGTATAAATATCAAAATTCAAGCTGATCCAGAAAAATTTTTCTGAAAAGGAAGCATATGAATTAGGCGAGTTCTACCAGATAGTAAATTATGTTATAAAGCAAATGTGGCCCAGCTGAATGAATTAATCATCATAGAGAATTCAGAACTAGGTTCAAAGCATATGCAAATTTAGTATATAACTAAGTGAACCTTTCAAAGGAAATGCATTGTTCGAATAATAGTAACAGTGATACTATTCATGATGTTTCAATACTTTTCTTATAAATGTCTTAATTTGGATTATGTCATATTGTTATATGCTATAATATTGTTACCTATCTTATATGTTTTCTTATAAAAATGCATGTATAAAATCCTAGGAGAAAACAAGAAAGTTATTTTTCTATTCTCTATTGGGAAAAGCCTTCTTAATATTTACTGAGCATTTATTGCTAAGAAATTTTAAGCACTTACGTATTTATTTATTGAATTATTGAATTCCCACACTGTGATAATGCCCGTTTCACAAAAGAGAAAGCAAAGAACAAAAAAGGTAAGGGGACTTTATTTGTTTCCCTATAGCTCAAGATGGAAGTACATAGTCAGATAGTTTTACTCTAGAGCGTGTGTTCTCAAACGTGATGATAACAACTGACAAACACTAGAGACAGCTGAGTCAATGGTGGAGCCCAGTGGAAGGCCATGCGCTCAATCCCTCCTTGGCCTTAAAAGGTAGGCAGTATCTGTCTGCACTTGTCCACAGGTGGGTCATTGTTAGCATAGGCATAAAATGTCTTGGCATCATTACTTAACCTGTGAACAAGTGGCAGTATGGCCCTGGTTGCAGAGAAAGAAATTTTGCCTACCACCAGGGAGCGATGTGTGAGAGGCAGTCTTATAAACTGGGAAATTAGTTATGCTGCACCTGACAGCACCTTAACCTGGAAATACAAAATTTCATTATAAACAACCTATGCGTTTCCCCCTAAGAGTAAAACAAACAAACAAACAAACAAACAAAAAAACCAACAACAACACAAAAGCCCAGGAGGCAAGCTTACCCTATACCTGCAAGGAGGATGGCTTCCCACATGCTTTGTTTACGAAGTATCTTTTATGTGGATCAAAGGAATCTATAACTTTCTTAGGTAAGATTTATGTGTCAAAGCATTCATTTTTGCCAACGCTCCAACACAGTCATCTGCAGAATCACTTTAAATCTTATCTCACTGCCTCCCCCAGTTTTATTACAAATTGAGAAGATATGTTTTTATGTAAGTCAATCTATGAAGTCCTAGGAGAAAACATGGGGGAATTATTCTTATAATCCAGAATGACAATGATCTTTCTAAAATAGGGATGGACGTCAAGCTCAGATGTAACGATAGTAGAGAAGGATCATTTTTATTATATTGAACATATATATTTTTTTAATTTTGTAAAGAAAAAACAAAGCCAAAAAAAAAAAATAAAAAAGGAAAAGAAAAAATAAAGTGAGGTGCCTGGGTGGCTTGGTAGGTTAAACGTCCAAAATCGACTCAGGTCACGATCTCATGGTTTGTGGGTTTGAGCCCTGCATCTAGCTCTTTGCTGAAAGCTCAGAGTCGGGAGTGTGTTTCAGATTCTGTGTCTCCCTCTCTGTCTTCTCCTTCCCTGCTCTCACTCTCTCTCTCTCTCTCTCTCTCTCTCTCTCTCTCTCTCTCTCTCTCTCACAAAGTAAATAAACATTAAGTTAAAAAAATAAAAATCAAAATAAAATGAAGGCAAATGAAATTTAGTGGAAATATTTGCACCACCAATAGAAACACAGAAGAAAAATTCCCATAATGCTTGTATTGCTTTTTTTTAAGCCACACTGTAAAACAAAACAAAAATCCAAAAGAAGGAATAGAGGAAAGAAAAAGGAAGTTCACCAGAAAACAAGCATAAATGACTTTTAAAAACTGTAAAGACGTACCACCACATTTTTAGAAAGCAATTGCAAATAAAAATGAAATACTACTACTCTTGTATTGGACAAAAACATTGGTAATGCACACTATAGATAAGGGAAGAGGAAAGAGGCATTTCAGAAATGTAATTGGCGAACTGGTACCTCTTCTTTGGAAGACAGTTTAACATGATAATGGTAAAAATAACAGTAATAACATTTATTGAGTATTTGGCATGTTGGACAGACACTGATCTATTTCACATAATTTAATTTAATTATTCCTCATAACAACCAAATGAAGTGCTTTATATTACTATCCCTCTGAGAAATCAGAGGCACAAGAAGATTAAGACATGTGCTGTGAATGGAGTAGCTGAAATCAAACTCAGTAATAAAAATTCACTTTAAAATACCAACTTGACAATATCCATAAAAACTCAACATATTTATACCTGTTATCTGTATACCTTCTTGAGGGTTAGGTTTTTCCCTACGACACAGAAGAAGGAAGAACTATGGTTTTAACAGGGTAAAAGTGGATTTCTCTCCCAAATCAATGAACTTTGGAGGTATACAGCTCAAGTCTGATTGGGCAGCTGCATTCTATGAAGTGCATAGAAATATGGTTCCTACCAGCTCTTGCTGGAAGAATCTCAGTTCACTTTCCATCCAAATGGTTTGGCCTAGAGTTCAGGATCCAAGGCAGCATGTGAATGACATCAAAGAAAAAATAAAGGACACAAGGCACACAGCTGTCTCAACTTTCTCAGAAGGTGCCACATGACACTTCCTCTTATATTGCTTTGGCTGCAAGGGAAGCTGGGGTATGTAGTCCTAATTCTGAGTGCCCGTAGGCACAGCTCAGCGCTGGTAATAACCTGCAAGGGAAGGAGGTGGAGGAATGGATGTGGAAGAGGTTCTTTCTGTCCTACTGATACCACAATTCCAGTTCTAGGAAATTTCCCAAGATTTTTACATTACAAATCTTCCTTGATTTAGGATGGACTCACCTCTAGATAAAACCAGTGTGAGTGGAAATTAATCTAAGCCAAAAGTTCATGTAACACACGTAATGTGCTGAATATCATAGTTTAGTCTAGCCTGTATTATGTGTGTTCAGAATAGTTGCATGAGCTGAAATTATGAGACATCATCTAACACACAGCCTATGTTACATTAAAGTTTAACTGTCTCATGTATTTCAGTGAATACTGTGATGAAAGCATAAACACAACGGTTGTGTGAGTACAGAATGGCTGTAAGCATATAGATTGTTCACCACCATGATCATGTGGTGGACTGGGAGCTGTGGCTGGCTGCTGTGCCAGGCATCACAGGAAAGGGTCGTATCGTCTCTCATTAGCACTGGGAGAGGTCAAAAACTTAAATTTGAAGTACAATTTATCTTTGAAAACGTTTAATGTTTATTCAAGTTTTGGAGAGAAAGAGAGACAGAAAGAGTGTGAGCAGGTGAGGGGCAGAGAAAGAGAGAGACACACACAGAATCTCAAGTCAGCCCCAGGATGCAAGTTGTCAGCATAGCCTGAGGCAGGCTTGAACTCACGAACCGTGAGATCTTGACATGAACTAAAGTCAGATGCTTACACCACTGAGCCAGCCAGGTGTTCTTCAAAGGACAATTTGTAAACAATGCTATCATTTTCTCACCATTGTAAGGTCCAATAACTATAAGTCAAACAATATTAAGCCAGGGACTGCTATTCCTCCATTCATGCTTGCAGATATATTTTTGATCATCCTATGCCTGCCAGTAAGCTCACGTCTATGGACTGCATCGTTGAGGCTTTCTTGTCGTCTGGCTTCCATCCATAGTTGGCAGGTATACTAATAGGTAGCCAGAGAGCAAAAGAAAAGCAGTCATTATATGTACTCTGAACTCTGGAATTTTGGCAGTGGCTTATTCCTCAGTCTATGGCCACATCTCCTGTTAGGTGGCTTCTCTCCCAGCTGTGGGCTCATTGGCTTCTAGTAACACTTGTCCTTTCCTTGTCCCTTGGTGCCTGGAGAGGTGAAGTCTTCTCTTGCTAGTCCCCAAGGACTCAACCACTTAGTTTGGAGGCCGTTTATCTCACCAGCACCTGTGTTCATAGTTCCTCCTTTAAACTCTTTCCAGGTAAGGTTTTCAAGGCACCACCCACACTCTGCTGGACTCTGGCAGGCAAACATATGTACAAGGACTTTCACTGCAGCATTGCTTTCTATAGTCGTAGACTACAAACAAATTAAATACACATAAACAGGGGACAGATTAAATACCTCGAATGCAGCCAGGGTAGGAAATACCATGAAGTCTATTTAAAAAATAATGTCCCATTGGACCAGACACTTTAATTTTTAATAGCGCAAATCTCATGTCATACTTTTTCACAATCACAAAAATCATGTATCTATAAAATGGAGAGCTGTAGATACTATCTTGGTACCAGCTTGGTATTATATATATATTTATATATCTATATCTATATCTATATCTATATCTATATCTATATCTATATCTATATCTATATCTATATCTATATCTATATCTATATCTATATCTATATCTATATCTATATCTATATCTATATCTATATCTATATCTATATCTATATCTATATCTATATATCCATATCCATATCCATATCCATATCCATATCCATATCCATATCCATATCCATATCCATATCCATATCCATATCCATATCTATATCTATATCTATATCTATATCTATATCTATATCTATATCTATATCTATATCTATATCTATATCTATATCTATATCTATATCTATATCTATATCTATATCTATATCTATATCTATATCTATATCTATATCTATCTATATCTATATCTATATCTATATCTATATCTATATCTATATCTATATCTATATCTATATCTATATCTATATCTATATCTATATCTATATCATCTCCATCTCCATCTCCATCTCCATCTCCATCTCCATCTCCATCTCCATCTCCATCTCCATCTCCATCTCCATCTATCTATCTATCTATCTATCTATCTATCTATCTATCTATCTATCTATCTATCTATATACTCTCTCAGCTTACAACTCTTAGAGTATCGTAAATTCTCCCACGATTGGCTAAAGGACCCTACAGTTGAATTCAAATGCTCTAGTGTTACTCTGGGTTGAATTCATAGGGTCAAAAGTCTTTACTGAGCCCTTAGCCTTCAGACCCATTCCTTCCATTATTTGTCAATTGAGCTTCAATTTATTGAGTGGCTACTTTTTTCCAAACTGTAGAAGGTGCTAGAAATTAATGAATGGATAGTCCAGGTCCACAGAAATATTAAGTCCTATGTTGCAGACACGAAAGCGTAAGAGGTGTTGGGGCACCTGGGTGGCTCAGTTTGTTAAGGGGCCGACTTCAGCTTGGGCCATTATCTCACAGCTTTGAGTTCAACATCCATGTAGGACTCTGTGCTGACAGCTGAGAGCTGGAGGCTGCTTTGGTTTCTACACCTCCTTGTCTCTCTGCCTCTCACCCACTGATGCTCTGTCTCTCTCTCTTCCAAAAATATAAATAAATAAATAAATAAATAAATAAATAAATAAATAAATAAATAAATAAATACATAAACATTAGGAAAAAAAATTAAGTGTAAGAGGTGTCAATTGAAGTGTGTATAGAGATTAGAGTCGGGGCATAGAAAGAGAGTGTTGGATCAGGATAAGTAACTAGAGCAACTTCCTAAGAGTATGAGTGAGAGTGGGTAGTAATAAAAGGTGAGTAGGGGTGCCCTAAGAAGACTCGTGAAAGGGACGTAATGTAACGCATTGGAAACAACGTAACTTGAAGCAGGAAAGCAGGACACTTGAAGTAATGTATGAACTTGATAGAAGATTAAAATGGTGACTTAAGCTGTCAGATGACATCATCAGTGTCATCATCACCCTGGAAAGAATCAAAAGGGTAGGGGAAAGGGATGAATTAAGAGTGTCTACTACATCACCAGGCACATTAAAGATACTCAACATCACTAATCAGAGAAACCTGAATCAAAACCACATTGACACATCAATTCACACCTGACACAATGCCTAGTATGAGCAAGACAAGCAATAACAAGTATTGGTGAGAAGGTAGGAGAAAAAGGAACACCAATGTACACTTGGTGGGAATGTAAATAGTTGCAGCCACTCTAGGGAACAGAATGAAGGTTCTTCAAGAAATTAACTCAGAAATACTACATCATCCAATAATTACACTACTGTAGATCACTATCCAGCCTCTCCCTTAACCCTGAAGGAATTTTCTCTCTGCTGGAGCAATGTCTCCAACCTCTAGAACCTACACGGCATTTATCTTTGTTCCTCATTCTGGCACCTTGATTCTGCTTGCTGAGACATCTCTTAAATGGAGTCCCCATCTGATTCTTTTTTTTTCTTCATGGGGATCACTACATGTCCCAGAATGTTATGACATCAAAACGAATATGGCCTGTTTTTCATTCCTTCATGTGACCAATGGGACCAAGTCTACTGGAGGTAGACTGAGTTTCACTCCAAATGATGATCGACTCAACATGCTACTTTGCCCAAGAAATATACTTGTATCTTAGAAGATCCTCACAAAAATAACAGTGTTACCCAACCCACCCAGCAGACTTGGCAAGTAAGGCAGCCTGCTAAGAACACATCAAAATGCAAACATGTTTTCTCGTGCTGCATCTTTTAGCAGGTAGGCAGGTAGTCCAAAGCCAAAGAAGTAAATTATTTTAAGTTAGGGAATGAAAGGAAGGTAAACTGCCATAAAGGTATTTTAAACTGTTGGGAAAAAGGAGAATATGAGTGTCATAAACTCACAATCACTCATACAGGACATCATACATATATTCCAGGAATTTTAAGAGAGAAACATGTGGTTCATATGGTAGAGAAAGCGCCACTATTGCCACTCTCTTTATGCTCTGACAATAACGTGGTCACCACGAAAGCTGCCTGACACCTACTAAAAAACCCAATTAATAACAGATGATAATGGAGCGCCCATGCAATACCATGGTAGACATGTGTGGGCAGAGGTTAGGAAGCCCAGAACATGGTCCCTGTCCTTAAGAAACCTGAAACGTAAGGGAAAGTGAAGTGAAACCAATAAGAGTTAAAACCTGTGTTAAAATAACTGGTTGACTTCTAGTCAGCATCAAGAATCAGACATGTTATTTCTGTGGAACTGTGAACATCGCCTCTGTGTTAGAGAGTTCTCTTGAATTTTCTAATGTTGCGAAACACTGGCCTTTTCTGAGCCTGGGCAATTCCCAAACTTGTGCATTGTGACACAAGCCTGTCAGATCAGCGGGCTCCTTATATGCTGCTTCCTGCAGAATGAGCTGGCAGTTTTATCTGTCTTCCACACCACCTGGCTTAGCAAATTAGATCATATTAGGGCTATTGTCTCAGAGACAATAAGAGGCATCTGTAACTGAAAGAGACCATGATGATATCTTCTAAAGAGACTTTGAAGAGTAGAAAGGTCAACAAGACGAGTATAACTATCATCATTGTTTTTTTTTTTAACCCGTCCTTCTCTTCCTCTCTTATACATGCTAACCTTTAGTAAAATATATAAAATCAACACATTTCTTTTATCTTGGCACAGAGTGTTGTGAGAAAGAGTAACTTACATTATGCAGCACATTTTTATGTAAAAAATCCTTCTGCATATACGAACTCTTTTGGTCTCAAAGCAAACAGTATAGAAGTAAGAATTGTTGACACAATTTACAGAAGTTCATTGGGGGTTTCGGCTCCATTCATTCCACCACTACAGGTGAGGAAACAGTTACCTTTCCCACTCTCATGATCAGGAGTTCCCCTCCTTATAGATCAGACAAGTCTTGTTCTAAATGTCACCACTCTTTCGAGGCTCTGCCTCTCCTACCTGCCAATTCTTTCTACTAATTCTCTCCATTCAATTCAATTCAATTCAATTCAATTCAATTCAATTCAATTCAATTCAATTCAGGACATTCGATTCAATTAACTCAATTCAATTCAACTCAATTCAACTCAATTCAATTGGCAATTAACAAAGGCTACCCATAGGTCAAACTGTATACTAGGAACTGCAATGACCAAACTGACCCCCTCAAGCAGTGGCCAAATTATCTAGGGAAACAGGGACGCAAATTATTACAACATGTCAAAACTTACAGTACAGGGCACTGCACATGGTACCACAAGAGTTCCAAGAAGGGACTAATTAACTCTACCTGGTGGGATTAAGTAAGTAATGGTTGAGGCAATTTTGAAATATGAGTGATTATGGTAGAGAGGGCTTCTCAGGCAGATGCAACCTTACCTATGCCAAGGTAAAGAAGTGGGGAACTGAAGGAAGTTCCATCTACTTCCTGCACATAGGAACATCCTATGTAATTGGAGGAAAGCAGCACAAAAGTTATTTGATGGCCACTGACTAGAGTGAGGTCAGAAGGCTACTTCCTCACACCCCTAGACCTCTAGTTCACAACTTCCTTCTCCACAAACTTCCAACTGTTCCCAACCCTTCTTCACTCTGGTCTTATAACTTTGCCTATTACCGCACTGAGAAAACCAGGCCGGTGAAAAGAGAATTTTCAAAATCACCTATCGCATCTACCATTCCATCTACATCTATTTCCTTGTGCTCTGCTTTCACCAACATTCATATGAAGGATCTGTTCATTCCTCTCTGAGCCAATTATCTTTTGGACACTAGACCAAAGTCACTCTTGCCCTGTTAAGAACATTTCTGTCAGCAATTCTCCCCCACTCTGCCATATCATCATTTCCAACAGCAATATGGAAATTAAAAAAATGCTTTTATTTCTCAAATTTTAGAAAGAAAAAGCACAGCCCTCTCTTGACCCTGCTCCCTTCCCTTCCCACTGCTGCCTCACTTTTCTCCCTCATTTTGTCACAATGCTCCTTGAAAGAATTGCCTTACTCCCTGTCTACAGTCATTCACCTCCAATTCTCTGTTGAATCCACTCCCATTCGGCTTTTCCCCGGTGATACTGAAATGGTTCTCATCACATGTCAATGACATCCACTTTGCAAAACACAGTGATTATTTATATTTTAATAATTTTTCAAGTGTATGTATTCATTTTGAAAGAAAGGGAGAGTGAGCAGGGGAGGATATGAGACAGATGGAGGCATAGAGAGAATCCTAAGCAGACTCCACACTGTCAGCATGGAGCCCGACCTGGGGCTTGAACCCACAAACCATGAGATCATGACCTGAGGTGAAACCAAGCGTCTGACACTTAACCAAGTGACCCCCCCATGTGACCCTGATGATCATTTATTTGACCTCATCCTATTTGACTTGCCATCAGCACTTGACCAATTTGATACCTCCTTCCTTGAAACACATTCCTTACCAGGCTTCCTGGACTCGAGAGCCTCCTCATGTCCCGCCTATTCCTTCAGTGGCCACTGTGTCTAGTTTCCTTCGCTAGGTTTTCCACATCTTGCAGTACTTTAAGAGTTAGAGACCCCAGAGCCCAGTCCTTGCATGTCTTCTCGCTCATCCATTCACACTCCCTAGCTGATCTCATGCGATCGCATGCTAAGTAATCCAGCCTACAGTCCACACTAAACTTCTTAGTTTAAACTCCAGATGCCTATATCTAACTACATTCACAAAAAGGCAGCTTGGATGTCTGATAAGCATCTCAAAATCACCATGTGAAAAGAGCAAGTCCTGATGTTTCCCGTAAAACCCATGATCTCTAACAGACAACTTAAAACTACTACCAACCTGTGGTCCAGCCCCAAAAAACAAATTCAAAACAAAAACAAAACCAAACAAACAAACAAACAAAAAAAAACGAACTTGGTGTCATCTTTTATATCTGTTTTTCTCATACCTTATATTCAAACCACAAGCAATCCTATTATATCCACATTTATACTATACACATGATCATAATTTTCTTACTATATCCCCTTCTTCCATCCTTATTCAGGATGGAAGTTATTTCAGGATTACTACAGTAACCTCCTTATTTTGTTGCTGTTGTTGCTTGTATGCGTGCTTCCCACTCCATCCTGCTCCCCAGACAGTAGTCAGAGTGATTTGTTTAACATACAAATTAGGATCACCTGGGTGGCTCAGGTGGTTAGCCATCTGACTCTTGATTTGGCGCAGGTCATGATCCAGAAAGCATGACGTTATGGGGGCAGAACCTGCATTAGGATCTGTGCTAGGCATGAATTAGGCATGGAGCCTGTTTGAGATTCTCTCTCTCTCTCTCTCTCTGTCTCTCTGTCTCTGTCTCCCTCTAAACCCCTGTGGGCACTCTCATTAAGTTAAATTAAATAGATAGATAGATAGATAGATAGATAGATAGATAGATAGATAGATAGATAGATAGATAGATAGATAATTAATTAAATGAAACTAAAATGATATTGGTCAGACTACTCAACTGACTCTCCATCTCATCGAAAATAAAAGTCAAAGTCCTTATAATGACTTTCACATTCTTCATGATATGCACCCTACACATACCCTCTCTGACTAAATACCAAATGAGTAAATGAGTGAATGGTTGGTAGAGAAGAGGAACATAAGATTAGATTAACCTTATAGAATTAATCAGATGATGAGCAACGTTCTAACTAAGCCAAGAAGTGTCTTCAGGTTTATTTGAATACAATGGTTAGTCATCAACGACATTCGGGCACCATAACTATCTCCTGTTAACTGTTTCTAGGTTCCAATTCATATGTCACCTTTTACATTAATCCTCACTCTTTACCAATCTCCCATTCCCACATGAAATCCATCCAAAGGAAACTTTGCTACTCCTTTAATGTGTCACATTTTCAAACTTCCGTGTCTTGCTCTCTCTCTCTCTCTCTCTCTCTCTCTCTCTCTCTCTCTCTTTTCCTGCCTGCAATGCCCTTCCTTACTCTGTTGATTTGAAATATGTCTTCTCTAGAAGACTCACTTCCAGTGACTCTCATTTGTGTAAAGCACTCCCTGGGTACCCTAGAGAATCATGTGTTTTCTTCTTTGCAATTCCTGGGTACATTTATCCACCTCTATTACAGATGTTGTCAGCTCCGTATAGTTAATTTGTTTACACAGTGGCAAATCCCTGGATAACAAGGTCCAGTATTAGGTCTAGGTAAGACCTCTGTTCTGTGTATACAGTGGCTACAACCTAGTACGTGCTCAATGCATGCTTGATGAATGGAAATGAGGCAGGAGAATAGAATGAAAATTAGTAGGGTGAATATATAAGAGAAACCAGGAGAGTCAAATGTTATCAAAAACAAAAGAAGAGATAGTTTCAAGAGGTAAGGAGTGGTCCGTGTTTCACAGTTTGGTGTTTTGTTTTTCGTGAGTTTGAAATAAGTTACAGGTATCATTGCATTTAACAAGTAGGAGATATGTGGAAATAAAATAGTCAAATTTCAGTAGCATATGGCAGAAATTACCTTATATCCAAGCAGTGACTTAATATGAGGAATTGTGTGTTCAAACCATCAAGAGAAGTGTTAGTTAAGTGGGGTGTACACTGCACTCCCAGAATCCAAAGACAGCCCTGCAGAATTGTCTTGGCAGAATAACCCCAGCAGACTCACTGCTCTGTCCAGGCAGACTCACTGGTGTTCTGGGCCTAGGGTATCACTAGGTAAGAGTCAAGTGTCAGTAGGTTGGGTTCTTATCTGGAGAAATCTACTTCTGAGATTATTTGGGTTTCGGACAATTAAGTTCCTTGCAGTTATACAGCTGAGGTCTTCATTTTCAGATTGTGGGATGGCCAGCCAGAGAAAACTCTCTGCTTTGCATGGGTTTATGATGCATGGGTTCATGATGATTCTAGGTTGATCCAGAAAATCTCTCTATAATACACCACGACTATAGAAATGGTCTCTCTTCATATTCCTGGGTTGTCAACTGTAAGGTATGGAATGTTGGGGGCTATTTTTTTTTTCTTTAGAATAATGTCTACCACATTCTGTTTAAAAAAAAAAAAAACAGCTGTAGAACCAATAGATAATATTTCACCTTCTGAATTAGTAAGATTCAACAGAGAAAAATTCTGTTTCTCATATATATATAATATATTATAATATATAATATATTTATATTTATATTTATATTTATATTTATTTGTATTTAATTTATATTATTTATATTTAATATAAATATATAATATATTATATAATATATATTATAATATGTAATATATTTATTTATATTTATTTATATTTAATTTATATTATTTATATTTAATATAAATATAATTATATATTTATGAATGTTTTATTTATATTTATGTATTTATTTTTTATTTATTTATTTATTTATTTATTTATTTATTTATTTATTTATTTATTTATATTTTATTATAAGAAATTGGCTCCCATAAAGGTGGACGCTGACAAGCCCCAAGTTCTTCAGGATGTGTTGGCTCGATGGAAACCCACGAGATCTGATGGCATAGTTCTTGTCCAATGGCTGGCAGGCTTGAATATCAGGTAGATCTGCTCTTTCACTCTGAATCTGGGGAAGAGGCCAATGTCCCAGTTTAAAGGCATTCAGGCAGGCAAGAGTAATTCCCTAGTATCCCTGGGAGAATCATCCTTATTGTATTCAGGCCTTCTCACTGATTACATAAGGCCCACTTACATTAGGAAAATAATCTGTTTTACTCACTGTCCAGACTCAAGTATTTCCCATCACAAAACACCAGAAAAACGTTTCACCAAGCATCTGGACCTCTGTGGCCCAGTAAAGTTGACACATAAAATTAGCCAACATATTTTCCAAATTTCATGCAAGCGCATGAAGCGGATGAACCTAAGCCCTATCAAGAACCCAAGCTACAGAGTCACCAGGCAGCTTGATAAGGTGCATTAGCACAGCGTCTTTCAAATATTTTATGCCCAATCTACTGTAAGGAACACATATTTCGCCACAGCCCAGTATAAGCATACACATACACAACATATAAATAAATGAAATAAACACCATTTCATGAATTATTGGTTATCCGTACTAAGGGTAAATGTACTTTTACCTTTTCTTATTGGTTCTATTTAATTTTAATCCATTCTTCCCTTGATCCACAGCTTCATGACCTTCCAAAAACAAGGCATAATTAGTAAGGTGTACTGACTTTCAGGGTCAATCTTTGGGAAGTAATATTCCTTCAGTTATATGTTTCACAATGTCTGACATGCAATACTCTCTTTGTTAAGTTGAATTGAATACAGAAAATGGGCTTCCAATTCAGTCTTAAGACATACTAACAAAATTCCGAATCCTTTTATAGGGGTACGTCCATAACTATCGAACAAAATTAAACAACAGGTACCAAGAGATGCCCGTTGGATGTCTCCAACCCTATTCAGGAAGGCTAAGTTTACAAGCCCACTGAAACACAGGGGACCATTTCTTTCTTGGGGAAAATAACCAACAACGGAATGTTCACGTGCAAAGAGTAGACAGGACTAATTATTACAAAGACGTGTTGAAGCATGTAGAAAATGTCCACTTCTATGCCACTGATAATTAGTGCTTGTCTCCCTTTGGTTATCATGTCAATGCATAAGGCACAGTTAGAGAACATTGTTACCCAACAATGGCAGCTCTCAGGTTTCATGTCTCTGTTAAACGCCCTCATAGGTTGAACTGTGTCTCTGCAATAGGTAAGGCCCTAGAGAAGAATTCACCCACTTTGCACCACTCACTCTCCCTGATTAAGCTGTTCTGCAAGGAAACGGCTTACTTTTTTATTTTTTATTTTTTTTTCAACGTTTATTTATTTTTGGGACAGAGAGAGACAGAGCATGAACGGGGGAGGGGCAGAGAGAGAGAAAGACACAGAATCGGAAACAGGCTCCAGGCTCTGAGCCATCAGCCCAGAGCCTGACGCGGGGCTCGAACTCACGGACCGCGAGATCGTGACCTGGCTGAAGTCGGACGCTTAACCGACTGCGCCACCCAGGCGCCCCTTACTTTTTTAAATGATTGCTTTTTGTTCCTTGGATAAGGAGCAGACATATTTCTGAGTGCAGCATTTCTATTTAACTGTACTCATGCCCTAAAGAGATTCTAGGGATCAGCTCAGGGAGTCCACTTGAATTGATATTCTTCATCTCTATTGAAACATTACTGGCAGACGTTCACAGTCAGATTTCATTCTGTCTGACTGAGAGAAACGGAGGAATTTGGCTTTCTGAACCAAGACCACATGATGGAATGGTCTGCACTCAGTTGCAACAGATTGTGAATGAGGAGGAGACAGGGACATTATATGATCCAGGATGTGAGGTTGTAGGGTTAGCTTATGGTGGTTGTAACCAAACCTTAATATTGTGTGGAGACTAGACAACCTTGAAATCCCTATAATGTGATGGTCTGGGGACTCTTACCATATAGATTGTCAAAAATCTTGTTATATGTCTGATACAGAAGCAATAGAACTCATTCACTTAATATAGATTTAATGAGCATATACTATGTGGTATTTAGAGCTCTACTCTTGTTGAGGAAGTGAATAAAGTACTACAACTTTATTGGAGTACGGGTGATCAACGGGGCTCAAACAGACTCTGGTCTCTAGCTTAGAGACCTCGCTTCTGGGTTCTTCTTCCTTTGTTTGGTGCATGTGCGAAAACCCCCACAGTTATGGAAGCTGACGACTATACATTACCCTCCCCACTTGACTCCATGCTCAGACCTTTGGTGAGCCACATTCCCTGACCAAACTCTCTGAGTGCCACTTGGTTTTTCCTCCAGTGTTCCAGCCTGGTTCGAAAACATTCTAGATCGCTGACCAGGAAACCCAACCGCACTGGTCCATTGTTGCCACCTGTTTGGGAAACCAGCGAGATGATGGCAAAGCAAAGGCTCACAAGGGAGAAAGTGCATGCTCTGCCTGAATTTCAGCAGCCTACTTCTCCGTTGTCTTGGGCATGTCCTGCTCCATGGAACTGGTAAGGCCGGGGCCCCGAAGAAGCCAAGTATACCCAACAGAGCAGAAGGGGGACATGATCAATCCCCAGAGGACTTAATAGGTGTCCCAGGTAGAAAATTTTGTGGAGGAAAATGTAACAGACTCTGGTGTGTATGCGCGCGTGCGTGTGTGTCTGTGAGAGGGAGCGAGAGAGAGAGAGAGAAAGAGACAGAGAGAGAGAGAGACAGAGAGAGAGGATGTACAGCTAAGCAAGGCTTGCCTGTCGAGTTAGAGTTTGTGGCCTTATGGACGGGCGCCCTTAAGGTCCCCAAAAGTCTATGGAGTCTGAATGGGCTCCCCTGTGTCATTGTGAGAGTATAAAGTCTAGGGCGGTATCGGATCAGATCCCATCACAAGTCACAAAGCCGAGTCCACTATAGCCAAACCTCACCTAAACTTTCCCTCAGGAATGCGACCAGAGGAATATCTGAATACCCTCCCATCTGGTGGTATACCTAAGTTTGTCCGTCTTTGTGTCACCAAATATGAGAAAAATAATAATGGGATGAAAACAGAGTAAGCCTACGATTTTAGAGGTCGTGATCAAAAAATGTTAAAAGGGGTTTTCAGGTTACCATGGGGTGACAACGACACCCAAGAAGTTAAGGAAATTTTGTGAACTAGAATGGCCCACATTCAATGTAGGATGGCCTCCAGAAGGGACGTTAGATGCTCAAATAGTGCAGCAGGTTTGGCTAATAGTCACTGGGAAACCAGGCCACCCTGATCCATTTCCGCACATCGACTCCTGGCTTGAAATTGCCCCAAATCTACTGCCTTGAAGGTGATTCATCATTAGCAAACAGAGCCAGGCAAAGGTTTTAGCCACTTTATGTGGAGGCTCACCCAGGGAGCCAAAGAAGCGACCCACTGCTCCTCTAATATTTGAAGGAGATATGGAGGAAGATATTGTCTTTCCACCTCCTCATGACTCTTCAAGCTCCGTCCCCCGTCCCCCTGAGCTTGAAACTCCTCCTGCATCTGTCTCTCCAGCCACAGCCAGAGTGAGTGCAGTTGCCACTGCAGTCAGTGCCGCCCATCTCCCCGCCGCTCTCAGACCCAGATAACCCACCCCAACATGGGCCAGCAGCCAGACTCCGCCACAGACCCAGACCTTAAACTCTCCGAATGTATGTAACGCAGACGAGAGAGCCTGAAAGACAGAATGAAGATGGACTAGTCCATAGCAGCCATTCCATGATGTGTTATCTACCTTTCTCTACAACCGACCTCCTCAATTGGAAACACAACACTCCACCATACTCCGAAAAGCCACAAGCAATGGTCGACTTGATGGAGTCCCTCTTCCAGACCTACTGACAGACTTGGGAAGATTGTCAACAGTTACTCTATACTTTGTTGAATTAAAAATAAGGATGACAGAAACATGACAGTACCTAGAAGATCACACATCTCCAGGAATCAATGACCCTACTGTCTGGGCTCAAGCTGCATGCCTGAAGAACACCAAATATGGGATTTCACCACAGAAGGAGGACAGGGCCACGTCTGAGGATACCAGGAAGCCCTCCTTCAGGGAGTCTGAGCTGGAGTCAACAATCCCATGAACATGACTAAAATATCATCAGTCACACAGCACGCGGGGAGTCTCCGGGAGACTACTATGAAAGATTCTGTGAAGCGTACCGTGTATACGTCCCATTTGACCCCGTGGTACCAGAAAGTCAACAGATGGTAAATACCTCTTTTGTGGCACAGGCTGCCCCAGATATCCGACGAAAACTCCAGAAGTTGGAGGGCTTTGCCATATGAATATCACTCAGCTGTTAGAGGTCGTCAATACAGTTTTCACCAACAGAAATTTGCAGCTGAAAGAGAAGCGAAGACTAAAAAAGAAGGCTACCTTTCTCACAGCAGAACTAAAGAACAGATGCTACTGTTTTTTAGCAGCATCGAAAAATCCCAACCACAAAAAGGGGGGAAGACCATAGCCCCCTTAGCTAGAGACCAGTGTGCATACTGCAAAGGCAAGGAAAACTGTAAGAATGTCCAAATTGGATGGGGACCTCAAAACCCAGCCAATATCTGGAAGAACCTCGAGGTGAGAACCTTCTTGATCTGGCCGGAGTAGAATTGGACTGAGGGGGACCGGACTCTTTCTTTCTTGGCCCCCATGAACCCACGGCTGAAATGAGGTGGAGGGCTGAACAATAAATTTCATGGTTGAAATACTTTTCAACTGGGGCTGAATACTCCTTGGTTACTTCCCTGGTAGCGCCCATAGGCCAAAAGACAGCAACCATGCTTGGGGCTACTGGGACACAGGCAATGCAACAGCCCTTCTGTCAAGCTCAACAAGATGCACTTGGGGGTCACAAGGTCCGGCATGAGTTCCTCTACTTACTTGACTGCCCGATTCCTCTCCTGGGCCGCGATCTACTCTCCAAACTTGGTGCCCAATACCTTTTGAACCTCTGGACACACTAGCCTCCAATTAAACCCAAGGCAGAAGGAATGTTGGTCGTGGCGATACCCCTACCAAGGGATAAAGAATGGAGACTGTTCTGTGCCCAGGCCTTAACTTGTCACCCCTAAGAATTCAGGCTTATGTTCCCCTCCCTATGGGCTGATGATAACCCGCCTGAAATACCTTGGAATCGGGTCGCAATCATTGTCGACCTGATCCCTGCAGCTCAACCTCAGACACCAAGGCAGTACCCCCTTCCACTAGAGGCTAGAATTGCCTACAAGAGCACCTGACCACGCTCAGAGAAAGAGGTATTCTAACTGAGTGCCAATCAGTTTGGAATACCTCACTCTTGCCAGGCAAGAAGCCAGGAGGAGGACACCAACCAGTACAGGATTTGAGGGCCATTAGCAAAGTGACTCTTGCCTTACACCCAGTCATTCCGAACCCTCAGAATACTCTCCTCAGCCAAATTCCGTGGTCAGCCAGAAGGGTTGTGTGCTTCGACTTAAAGGATGCTTTCTTCTGCCTCTGCCAGGCTCCGCAAAGGCAACCATGATTTGCCTTTGAATGGACTGAGCCCATTACAGAGCGCCAGAGGTAGCTGACCTGGACACTACTTTCCCAAGGTCTCAACAATTCGCCCATTCTTCTGTGGGAAGCCCTAGGTTCAGATCTCACTGACTTCGGAAGGACACCGCAGGGTATGTCCTTCTCCAATATGTAGAAGACCTCCTTTCCAGCGACACCAAGGAAGACTGTATGAAAGGTAATCAGGCCCTCTTACAGTTCTCATCCTACTTGGGGTACCAGGCTTCTTGGAAAAAGGCACAGATTCGTCAGCAGCAGGGCCAATACTTAGGCTCCCTCCTCACAAAAGGAAAAAGTGAACGAGGACCGGGAAGGAAGAAAGTGTGGCACCACACTGCCACAACCCCAAAAAAAACGAGGCTTGTGTGAATGTTTAGGGGCCAGAGGTTTCTGTCGCATTGGGAATCCTCAGATGCTCAGCCATAATGATGTCCCTCTATGACCTGTTGGGAGGACCAAACTGGGAGCTCATCACATGGACTGAGGAGGTGAGGGCCGCTTTCACCGAAATAAAGTTGGCTCTGGGAAAAGCCCCAGCCCTTGGTTTGCCTGACATAGACAGACGCTTTAACTTCCTCACACATGAAAAGGAGTGCTCACTCAGAGCATGGTGCCTCGGCAATGGCCAGTGTTCTAACTGTCAAAAAAAAAAAACAAACTTGATCCTGTGGCTGCAGGATGGCCCCTGGGCCTCAGAACTCAGAGCCACAGTCCTGCTCATCAAGGTTGCAGACAAGCTCACACTGGGCCAAACATTTAATGTTAAGGTCCCACACACGGTCGTGTGGCTCACAAGCACCCAAGGATATCATTTCCTCTCCATTTCTCAGCTGACACATTCCAAGGCCTTCTCTATGAGAACCCAAGGCTCACTCTTGAAACAGTGTAAGAACAGTAATCCTGGCCAACTTCCTTCCCACAGAGGAGGGAGAACCTGACCATGACTGTTCTGGAGTAGTAGATGAAGTCTACGCCAGCTTCCCAGACCTCCAAGACCAGGATATAACAAGCCCAGGGGTCACCCTGTTCAGCGCTGGGCGCAGCTATTTAGAGGAGTGCAGCCAAAGAGCAGGGTATGCCGTATTCACAACCACGGAAGTCGGGAAGCCAAGGCCTTGTCAGAAGGATGGTCGGCACAATGGGCTGGACTCAGTACGCCTTAATCTCAGCCATCATCCTTCGCAAAGGGAAATGAGTTAATATCTACATCGATTCCCCGTATGGCTTCGCTACTGTGCATGTACATGGGGCCATCTATAAAGAAAAAGGCCTCCTTACCGCTTCAGAGAAAACTATCAAAAACGAGGAAGAAATACTAAAGCTTCTTGAGACCATATGGCTACCAGACAAAGTAGCTATCCTACACTGTGAGGGACCTCAGAAATGAGATGACCCCATAAATCAAGGAAATCACCTGGCCGACAAAACAGCCAGAGTGGCTGCCTGAGGTGACCTAGGTGACGCTCCTCCCTACACTCTGACTCTTGCGCCCCAGAAGGAAGCCTCCCCACCCATGTACACAAGTGAAGAAAGAAGTTGGGCCTTGACAGAAGTGGACACACTAAGCAAAGACGGATGGTGAGTCTTCTCCCGTCATCTATGTGAAAGCACCTAGTGAAGGAAGATAACTAACTCACCCTCTTAGGGAAAACTGCTCTCGAGTTCCTCCTCAGAAAGAACTACGATATCAGCCAGCTGCTGGCATTATGCCAGGCTGTCAGTGAATAATGTGTAACGTGTGCCAAAAAAAATGCTTGCTCTGCCCCACGGCCCTTGCCTGGCTCACAAAGGATGGACTTAGGGGTGGACTTTACCAACATAAAACCAAATAAAGAGTTGAGGTACCTCGTTGTAATAATCTGCACCAACTTGGGATGAGTCCAAGCTTTCCCGACCAGAATGGAATGAATTCACGAAGTGGCCAAAGCTCTTCTATGGGAGTTTGGGCTTAACCACACACAGTAATAATGGACCTGCGTTTGGAGCGGACATTATACGAACCCTAACAAAGTCCCTTAACATTGCCTGGAAACTGCACACTGCTTAACGCCCCCAGGGCTCAGGGAAAGGTAGAGAAGATGAACTGCACCCTCAAGGAAACCCTGGCCAAGTTCCACCAAGAGACTAACCCCCTATGGCCGGATTTGCTTCCGCTGGTCCTCCTGTGTGCCCAATGCCCGCCTGGGGCACTGGGATTCTCCCCTTTTGAGTTATTATATGGGCGATCCTCCCCCCGACCCCCACGCACACACACACATATTTAGGAAAGCTCCCAGGAGACCTACACCAGATTGCAGACAAAGAAATAAGATAACACCTCCAGAAATTGGGGGCAGTCCTAAACAAGTTAGAGATACACCATAGAGAGGGTCACAATTTCCTTAGGGACCCCGTTCACTTCTTTCAGCCAGAGGACTCTGTGTGGGTCAAAGATTGGAAGAAGGAACGTCTTACACCATACTGGACTGGGCCTCACACTGTTATTCTAACAACCCCTACAGCCCCCAAAACTTCAGGTATCACCCCATGGGTCCATCACTCCACAGTTAACAAGTCCAACTCAGAAGTACCCACAACCTGGCGAAGTGATCCAGATCCAGTCATCCCGCTTAAACTGACCCTCAAAAGGGAACTGACCCCTGAGGTGTCCAGCCCTGCTCCAGCCACACCATGGGAGATGGCTGGCCTGCACACAGCAGGAGCTTGAGGAATCAATGTGTGAACCAAGCCCAGGGGTTTGAATGCAACTCTGCCAACCCTTGCCCCTTAATGGTGTCATAAGCCTGGTCTTACTTCTTACTGTTGGGCTGATAGAGACTGCGCCAACAATCTGGATATGGTGCAAAAGATGCATCCTGGGCCTCACATACCTCCTCTGGATGGGAGGGTTACCAAGTATTGCCTGTATATTATGATAACCACTCTCACCCTCACAACTGCAGCTTATCGACTTTGCCCACACAATTGTCATAGGACAATAAGGGGGTCCAGGGGGTTCAGCACCTTTCCCTCCTTCCACAAAGATTGCTACATGGGAAAAACACCCACTCTCTGTCAGTCACCTGGTGCCCCAAGTGCTAAGTATTGGACCGAGGATATAACCAAAACTATCAGTAACCCAAGTCACAACAAGGGCATCCAGAGAGGGAAGCGAGCTTGCTACACTTACCTTCCTCAATGGGGAATCTGAAACAGGGGAGGGCTGCACCACAGGGCCCTTCAAAAATTTATAAAGCATACCCAGGATAGGGTAATACAAGCCATAAAGGCGACCACTCTGCCAGCGGCCTACCAATGTTTGAAACTTCAGCCGTCAATCAGATGCCTACCAATTCCCCACTCCAGCATTGGGCCGACACTGCTCTACTAGTCCTCCATAAGATAGATAATCACATGCAAACCTGCTGGATGTGCTTGCCCTTCATCCAGAGGACTTACTTAGCTACTCCGATCCGTTTGACCTAGGAAGCTCCTGAAAACCTCAAAACCAACACCTCTGTCTTAATTGGACACCTGGCCACTAGGGTCCATCTCCCAATGCCGACAATCTAATCCGTACAGTCCCTGAATTCCCTCTCTAGGAGGAAGAGAGAGAACATTAATGAGGACTACAACCCTATGTTGCACCCTTGGGGTGTTCTATCTGTGTTCTAATTCGGCCTATCGATGCTTAGAGGCCAACTGGACTCCGAAATGTTATTCCATCCTCCAGACCCCAGAGATATTTGTATACACTGAAGATCAGTTCCTAACAACCTTTAGCCCCAAGTCTCAGGCTAAACGGGCAGTCCTACTACCCATTCTGATAGGCTCAAAAATTGTGACAGCAATAGGAACTGGATAAGGGGGCATAGGTTTATGCATAGGACTGTACCATAGACTATCTCAAGAGCTAAATGAAGACATGGAATGGGTGGCCGAGTCTCTGGTAACTTTAGAGAACCAAATAACTCTCTGGTGGCAGTAACCCCCCAAAAGAGACAGGCCCCCGACCTCCTCTCTTCAGAAAATGGAGGGACTTGCATCTTTTCAGAGGCTGAATGTTGCTATTTTTTAAACCAGTCAGAAATACTTACAACTAAGGTTAAGGATCTAAAAAAGTAAAATAATAATAATAATAATAATAATAATAATAATAATAATAATAATAATAATAATAAAATAATAAAAATTCACCTTAGACAAGGGGAAAGTAACAATCAATGGAACAAATGAGATCTCACGGATTGGGATCCTGGCTTCCTGCCGTGACAGGGCCCCTCTTCTTCATAATTTTACTTTTACACATTGGCCTCTGTACATTGAATACCATAATACGTTTTATTGAAAACACTGTTGCTCGCCAAACTACTGCACGCATCTTAGCCTTCTGAGGGTACCAACCTAAAAAACTGAAAGGTGATACCTACTGAAAAGGTTTCTTAAAAGTCATAAAATGGGATAATGTTGGAGAAGTGAATAAAATACTGCACCAAAGATGGCCGGTGGGACTAAAATGAACTCTGGGCTCTATCTTAGAGACCCCTCCTCCTGGTTCTTCTTCCTTTGTTTCCTGTGTGCAAGAAAACCCCCACAGATATGGCAGCTGATGACTGTAAATTTCCTGCCCCACTTGCATTCAGCGCTCAGATGTTTGGAGAAACAGGGTCCTCTGAGCCCGCCGTTCCACTAAGATCTGCAATCCAAAGAAGATCTCCGAGCGCCACTTGGTTTTTCCGCCAGCGTTCCAGCCTGGTTCTGTACCATTTGAAACACAGAAGTGAGCAAGACAGACCAAGTCCCTTCTTATACAGTATAAGGAGGCAGAGCACCATTAACTGGTAAACAAGTAATTAACAAGTGTACAAGGGTAATGGGGTGCTGGGACTCAACCAGCTCCAAGTGTCGAAAGCAAACATATGCTATATCACCCATCTCATGTATGGATCATAGTTCTAAGTGATGTGACATTTATAATTGATACACGTGATAACTGCCAGGGGATTTCCCCTTTTCCCAAGTTACATTTATTTTGAAGAACTTATGTGAGTGTATGAAAGATATTGGGGATTTCGAGAATCAGTAGATGCTGGTAGACCAGGTTTGAAATAGCAGCCCCAGAGGTCAAAAGACACAATATCCAATCATGTTTTGTGTGTTTGTTTGTTTGTTTGTTTTTAAGAACTTCATTAATGTTTAACTGATATACACAAACTTTACATATTTAAAGTACGTAACTGGGGGAGCACCTGGATGGCTGACACTTGAGCATCAGACACTTGATTTTGGCTCAGGTCATGATCCCAGGTTCGATTAAGTCCTTTATTGGTCTCCGTGCTAAGCATGGAGTCTGCTTAAGATTCTCTCTTTCTCCCTTGCCTCTCTCCCCCACTTATGAACGCTTCATCTCTCTCTCTGAAAAAAAAAAGCCCTAATAAATAAATTACTTAATTAATAATTAATACTAATACTAATAAGTACAATTACATAATTTGGTAAATTTTGGTCACATATCCACCAATGTATACATAACAAGGAAAAGAATATGTCTGTCATCACTAAAAATGTCCTTGTATCCTTTAGATATCCCTCCATCCCCCACGTCTTCCGGATTCCCATTCCTAGGCAATCTCTGGTCTGTTTTCTATCCCTACATATTATCTTGCGTTTTCTAGAATACTATACAAATAAAATTATATAAGACATACTCCTTATTATTTAGGAGTGGGGAGTAGACTTCTTTCACTTAGTATTTTGAAGATCATCCATAGTGTTGTGTGTATCAATAGTCTGTTACTACTTTGTTTATCCGTTCACATGTCAGTGGACATTTGTATTATTTGCACATTTGGCGTATTTATTTCTTTTTATGAGAGAGAGAGAGTGAGAGGGGAAGTGAGAAGGAGAGGGGAGGGTGGAAGTAGAGGTGGGGGAGAGATAGGGAAAGGGAGATGGAGAGGGAAAGGGATATAGAGAGGGAGAGGGAGATAGAGAGGGAGAGGGAGAGGGGGAGGGAGAGAGAAAGAGAAAGAGCAGAGGGAAAGAGAAACAGAATCTTAAGCAGACTTCATGCTTAGTGTGGACCTCAATGTGAGTCTCAATATCACGACCCTAGGATAATGACCCCAGCCGAAATCAGGAAATCTACCAACTGAGGCACCTGGTGCTCCTTAGCCTATTGAAAACAAAGCTTCTATAAAAATTCATTTTTTTCTTCTCTTTTCGTTTCTTTTCTTTTCTTTTCATTTCTTTTCTTCTCTTTTCTTTCTTTCTGTCTTTTTTTTTTTTTTATTTGTATGATCGTATACTTTGATCCCTCTAGGGAAAATACTTGAGAGTAGATTTGGCTGAGTCATAGAATAGATTGCATGTGCAGCTTTTTAGGATACTGTCAAACTGTTTGCCCAAGTAGTTTTATCACTTTTACATTCCCATCAGCAGTGTGTGAGAATTCCAGTTCTTTCATATCCTAGCTAACACTTCGGAGCCCTGTCTTTTGATTTTAGACACCTTGTAGGCATGAAGTAGTAGTTGATCTCATTGTATCTCATTTATCTCATTGTAGTTTATATTTGCATTTCCCCTCATGATGCTGAACACATTTTCATGTGTGTATCTGCTGTACATATATCTTTTTTGGTAATGTGTCTTCTCAAATCTTTTGCCTTTTTTTTGGATTATTTAGCTTCAGAATATTGAATCTTGCAGATTGCCCATACGTTCTGGATATAAGTCCCATTTCACATAGATGACTGGTATATATATTCTCCCAGTCTCAGTCTTGTGATTTCAAAGTCTTTGTTCTTTGAAAAGCAAAAGTTTTAGTGTGATAAATTCCAATCATATTTTTTTCTGTAATGAATCATATTGTTCGTGGTGTAGCTAACAAATGTTTGCCTAAGCCCAGATCATAATGGTTTCTTCTTTAGGTACTTTAAAAATGTTATCATACTGTATTCTAGATTGCATGTGTTCTGATGAGAAATCTTTTCCCTCCCTTTCCCTGGATGAAAGCAATTTGATTGTGGGGTGCCTTGGTGTAGTTTTCCTCATATTTCCTGTCCTTGAGGTTCATTGACCTTATTGGAACTATATATTTTTAGTTTGCATCAACCTTAACAACTATAAATTCAAATTCGTTTCATTATTTACTCAAATTAGTTTTCTTGTCTGTGTTCCTTGGAGATACAATTACATGTATGTTGGATGGTTTGCAGGCATATTTTGTCTGTGTGTTTCATTTCAGACGATTTCCATTGCTATGTCTTTCGGTTCATCAACCTTTTTTTCTGCACTGTCTATATGCCTTTAATTCCATTCAGTAAACATAGACCAGATTTTTTATTTTAGTCATTGCTTTTGTCATGCGAAGTTTGGTTTAGGTCTTACATACCACTTGCATGTCTCTATTTAACATGCTCATTCTGCCCTATAATTTCTTGCATATACTGGTAATAGTTATAACAACTATTTGAATTTTCGGAGGTATAAATTATATCATTTGTGTAATTTCTGGGTCAGTGTCAGTTGAGTTCCCCTTCCTTACGTGTCTTATTTTCCTGCTTCTTTGTATGCCCGATAATTTTTTATGGGTTGAGAAACATGGTCAGTTTTAGCCTGTTAGATGCTGGATACTTTTAGATTTCTAAAAATATCCTTGCCTCTGATTTGGGACAGGGTTTAGTTACTTACAAATAGCTTGATCCTTTCAGGTCTTTCTTTAAAGATATTTTGGGCAAGGCACAGGCAGCACTTAGTTTACGGATAATTTTTGTCCAGCACTGACACAAAAATCAAGTATTTTCCAAATGGCAGGTACATTGTGAGGTCTTCCACACTGGCTGTCAGGCATTATTCCTGACCCTGTATGGCAGTGGTTATTGTTCCTTCCCCTGGTCTCAGTGTCCTCATACACAAGAGTTTATCAATATTCCATTGAATACTCAAGGCAGACCATCTGTTGATCTCTGGAGTTCTCTCTGTGAACAACTTTCTCTTCTTTGGTACTCTGCTCTGTGAAATATAGCAGTCTTCCTGAATCAGTGACTACTCCCTCCACAATTCATGGAAAATGTTGGGCTATGCCAGCTTCCTCCTCTCTATACCACAGACTCAAAACCCAGCCTAGTCAATAAGCTAGGGCACTATAGGAACCATGTCACTTATTTCCGAATATCAAGGATCACTGCCCTTCACTGCCTCATGTCTGATGTTTTGAGAACAGCTTCTTATATATTTTGTCTACGCATTTAGCTGCTTCCATAAGGAGTATAAATCTGGTTTTTGTTATTACATTTGTCTGGAAGTAGACGTGTTAACACCAGTTTACATTTTAGTATTGAGTCTTACTTCTCTGGCTTTGTTCTTTCATCTTTTTATTCTCCTTTGATGATAGATTTAATGGGGACATATGGAGAATGACCATTGCTAGACATAGGGAGAAACTAGCATTGAGCTGGCAGATTGGAAGTATAGTTAGAAAAGAGAAAAAAAGGAAAGAATGAGAATATGCAGTCAAATCTTGAAGAAAGGAATTGATGGCGATTGTCAAAGCCATGTGAAATCCCAGCTCCCACTTTAACACACATAATATGAGAATTGAAACTAGTGTCTTCAACTTGGAATGCTTAATATGCCAGTGAGCTTTACTAATTTTTACTGGTCTTCATAATTCCGTAACAAAGACCGAGGTTTGGAATTTCTCACCTTTGTTTCTCAGAGAGGAAACACACCAATCTCACCCAGAAAGCAGTGCTTGGGTGAAAACTAGACGTTTTAAATGATTTTTTTTTTACTGCTTTGTTCACATGATTCTTTAGCAGTGTTCGCCTGGGAATAGAACAAACTGTGGCACAGAAGAAAACACACTGGACATGGAGGAGGAGTCTAGGGTTGTTGTCTAACACGGTTATAAACAAGTTATGGGGGAGGCACTTGACTTTCCTAGGTCTCAATTTCCTCACCTGGAAATTGGAATAAGGACTCCCATATGAAGGGCCATTGTGAGATTAAATGAGTTGATGCATGTGCCATTTTTACAGAGCCTAACACTTAATATTACATGCAAGCGTCTGTGTGTTATTTCTTCTAGAGGGAGGGATTTGCATTTTTTTTTCAGTGGAAGGAAAGAGATGAATATACAACTGGACTATCAATTTTGAGGTGGATAGAGGACTGGCTTACTGGTCTACCTCCTTGTACTCTTTCAGCCATCCTGGCCCTGGGCTGCCTCCAAATTGAAGAATCAGTGTCAGAAGACCTGAGATTCCTCCGTAGGTATCTGACCCCAGACAGAATATTAGCCTGTCTTAGCTGTTCAAATGAGGATAATGATGGCTATCATCCGTGGAGCACTTGTTCCGTGTTGTCAGGTGTTGGATTAAGCACCTTGCCAATAGTGTCATTTAATCTTTTTGACCCTTTGTTATTATTTCCATTTTATAAATTAGGCAACAGATTTCAGATATGTTAACTAATTGGTCCAAGATAACACAAACACGAGTGGGGTGGCTTGGATGGGCACCAACTCTGCTCCTATGCCAACATGCATGCTCTCACCAATGTTACACTGCCTTCCCATGAGCGTGTTAAGGGTTTGGAAAGCCACCCCTGATAAAGTAACATGGAGTATGTTGGTGCCCTTGCTAAGATCTTTTTCCCTTACCTTACCGAAAACATTTTCATATCAACTGAAACACTAGTCCCTGCGCAAGACAACTTTCCTCGAATTTCTCTTAACGCTATACACTGGTCAGAATATAAAAAGCAACGACTTCAGAACTTGAAAGTTACTAATAGGAGGTGAATGAGGGAAGGGAAGCAAAACAAGAATGACCCTGTGATGGTTATTATTACGTGTCTACTTGAGTTGGCCGTGGGTTGCCCAAGGTTAAACATTTTTTCTCGCGATATTTGTAGAGTGTTTCTGGGTGAGATTAGCGTTTGATTTGTGGACTCAGTAAAGCACTGTCGTCGCCAGTGAGTGCGGGCAGCATTCAATCTCCTGAGGTCCCGAAGAGAACACAGGGTAGAAAAAGGAGGAATCCATGTCCCACCGCTTCTTTTCTCAGCCTTAGAAGGTGATCCCGCTTAGAGGCAGAGCAGTGGGTAGGGGTAGGGTTGGTTCCCCGGAAGTGCCTTTGTTCCAACCACCCACAGTGATGTGAATTCCCTGCAGGACTGAAATGAGGGCCCATGTGCCCTTATGGTTCAGGGCTACCGTTGGAAGGGCGGAGCCAAACGTATGCGTGGGACAGACTGAAAGTGTCTCAGGATCTCCTCCTCCAACTCCAACAAGGCCGTGGAAATGTCATGGAGAGAGTGTGACTTCCACTCAGGATTTTCTCCAATGGTAATTGGCCCCAATCCGTTATTTCTTTTAGACGTCCATGCTAGGTGCCTTTAAAGCCAGAGCCCAGGCCTGTGTTAGGGTAGGTCCCAGCTACCTGGATGTAGATTTCCTGGTTTCCCAATACCTTTTGTTGAAGAGACTGTCTTTCCCTCATTGTTTATTCTTGCCTCTTTGTTATAGGTTAATTTACCACATAAGCATGGGTTTATTTCTGGGCTTTCTATTCTGCCCATCGACCTATGTGTCTGTTTTTGTGTCACTACCCATACTAATTGGTTTACTTGAAGCTTTGTAGTACATCTTGAAATCTGGGATTTTGATACCTCCAGCTATGTTTTTGTCTTTCAAGATTATTTTCACGATTCAGGGTCTTTTGCGGTCACATAGAGATTTTAGTATTAGTTGTTTCAGTTCTGTGAAAAGTGCCTTTGGTATCTTGATAGGGATTGCATTGAAACTGTAGAGAGTTATGAGTAATATGGACATTGTAATGATATTAATTCTTCCAATCCATGATCATGGGATATCTTTCCATTTGTTTGTGTCATCTTCAATTTCATCACTGACTTATGGTTTTCACACTATAGGTCTTTCACTTCTTTGGATAAGTTGAGTCGTGGCTATTTTACTCTCTCTCTTGTTTTGGTGCAATTATGAACTCGTGCTGTTTTCTTAATTTCTCTTTCTGTGACTTCATTATTATTATATAGAAACCCTACCAATTGCTGTGTATCAGTTCCGTATCTGCAACTTTCCTGAATTCGTCTATTACTTCTAGTAGTTTGGGGGGAAAGTTTTAGGGTTTTCTATGCATATTCTTACGTCATCTGCGGATAGTGACAGTTTAGCCTGTTTACAAACGTAGATGAATTTAATTTCTTTTTTCTTATCTGATTCCTGTGGCTAGGACTTCTAGTGTTATATGAAACAAGAGTGGCAAAAGTAGTCATATTTATCTTGTTCTTGATCTTAGAGGGAAATCTCTCAGTTTTTCACCATTGAGATGTTAGGTGTGAACTTTCTAATATAAACAATATATAAAATAATATTTTCATGTGTTGAGGCATGTCCGCCCTCCCGACTTTGTTGAGAACTTTTACCATGATACATGTTAAGTTTTGTCATATGCTTTTTCTGCATTTATTGGTATAATCATATGATGTTTACCCTCCGTTTTGTTGAGGTGGGATATTATGTTGATTGATTTGATGAGCCATCTTTGTTTCCCTGGAATAAAAGCCACGTAATCATTTTAGCGTGTTGTTGAGTGGAGTTTGATAATATTTTATTGAGGATTTTAAAGTCTATTTGTTTTGATTTAGGTGTTGCTACCTGGTTCTGAGTTGTTGTTGTAGTTTCATGTTGTTTTTGTTGTCCTTGTTGTTGTTTGCTTTCATTTGAGTGGGAAATGTATCTCCATCCCTTCACTTTCAGTCTGTATGTGTCTAGGTTGAAGTGAGTCTGTGCTATGCAGCATATGGATGAGTGTTGTTTTTTATCCATCCTGTTACCCTATGTACTTTGACTGGAGCACTTCAGGCATTTATATTTAAAGTAATTGTTGATCGTTATGTACTAATTGTAATTTTGTTGTTTGTTTCCCGGTTGCTTTTGTAGTTCTGTTTCTTTTTTCCGTACTATCTTTCTTTCTCATAGATGAATTTGTGTTGTGCTTCACTTGGCTTTCTTTTTCCTTATTTTTCATGTATTTTGTGTTTTGAGTTTGTTATCACAAGGCTTACATATAACATCCCAAGGAAACAGCAGTTTATGTTAATTTGGTGGTCACTTAAATATACACACATTCAAGAAATTTAAGAAGACTAACTTTTGGGGCAACTGGGTGGCTCAGTCAGTTAAGTGTGCGATTTCGAGCTCAGGTCATGATCTCACAATACGTGAGTTTGAACCGCATGTTGGACTCTGTGCTGACAGCTCAGAGTCTGGAGTCTGCTTCAGATTCTCTGCCTCCCCCACTCTCTGTCCCTCCCTGTTAACACTCTCTCTCTCTCTATCTCTCTCTCCAACATGAAATAAAACATATATTTTTTAGTAAAATAAAATACAAACTGACTTTTTTAAGTCCTCCTCCATATTTTATGTGTATGTTGTCATATTTTACATATTTTATTCATAATTCTGTAATATCTAAGTATGAATTTCCCTGCTTAACATTTCTTGCATTGCTGATTAGTGGTGATAAACTTCCTTATCTTCTGTTTGAGAAACTATTTATCTCTTTTTTTTCAAATGTTAATGATAATCTTTCCAGGTAAAGTTTCTTGGTCGTGGGATTATCTTTTCAGGCCTTTGAAGATACCATGTCACTCTTTCCCAGCATGCCAACTTTCTGCTGAAAAATCGGCTGACAACTTTAGGTGTTTGTTTGTTGAGATATGTTTTTCAAATCATAGGTAACTTTTGCTTCTCTCTTAAAACTTTTGAAATTCTTTATTAATCTTTTACTTTGACATTTTAATTATTACGTGTCATAGTGTGGGGCTCCTTGGTTTCATCATGTTTGGAACTCTGTGCTTCTTGTCCTAGATGTCTGTTTTCTTCCCTAGTTTTGGAAAGTCTTCAGTTATCTTTTGTTCAAATACTTTTTGTACCCCTTTTCCTTCTTGTGGAATCCCTATTATGTGCATTTTTGCTCACTTGATATTTCCAAAGTATCCCTTAACTTATCCTCATTAGAAAAAAAAATCTTTCTGCTGTTTCTTTTCGGTGCTTTCCCTTAATCTGTCTTCCATATCCACTGATATGTCCTTCCTCATGTCGTCTTCTAATGTGGATTCCCTCTAGTGTTCTTTTTTTTCAGCTATTATCTTCTTGATCTCTGATTTTGTGTGTGTTTGCTATCTCTTAATTAAGGGTCTCACTTAGTTCTTGTCTTTTCTCTGTAGCCCGGCGAGCATCTTGACCATTATTAATTTATATTCTTTATTTAATTGAGGCAAAATGCTTACCTCCGTTTCAGCTCTTTTCTGGGTTTTTTATTGTTCTTTATTTTGGAGCATAATTTCCCTGTCTTTTCATTTTGCTTCTCTTTCTGCATTTGTTTCTTTTTAAAAAAATTTTTTTTTCAACATTTATTTATTTTTGGGACAGAGAGAGACAGAGCATGAACGGGGGAGGGGCAGAGAGAGAGGGAGACACAGAATCGGAAACAGGCTCCAGGCTCTGAGCCATCAGCCCAGAGCCCGACGCGGGGCTCGAACTCACGGACCGCGAGATCGTCACCTGGCTGAAGTCGGACGCTTAACCGACTGCGCCACCCAGGCGCCCCTTTCTGCATTTGTTTCTATAGACTGGCAGAGTAGCTACTTCTCCTACACTTGAAGGAATTGTCTTATACATGATTGTCCCCCTGGGTAGACACTGTGTGCAAGTTGGTGACATTTGCTGGCTGGCTGAAGCCGTGGCTTGCATGGACCGGGAATCCTGGGGCTATCTACATAGCAGGCGCCCTGTCAGGATAGTTAAAGCTGAATGAACACAGACTGGGGTGTCCCAGGATTCTGTGTGTTGAGGGTACAATGGCAGGACAGCTGAAACTGAATTGAATGCAAGTTGAGGCATGCTGGGGTGCTGTGTACAGGTACCCTGTACAGGGTGGCTAGAACAT
Organism: Puma concolor; assembly: GCF_028749965.1. Lineage (NCBI taxonomy): Eukaryota > Metazoa > Chordata > Mammalia > Carnivora > Felidae > Puma > Puma concolor. The sequence goes on along the minus strand of NW_028240236.1, from coordinate 1,396,648 downwards.
AAGCAGTCTGGGGGTCAGGATGTCCTCGATGTCTCTATGCAAACGATTCCTGGGCAAGATAAGTGAAGCTAAAGTGTGTACAAGCTGAAGGCACCTGGGGCTGTACATGCAGAGGATACCTTGCCAATATAGTTGAAACTGAAGTGGATATAAACTATGGTGTACCAGGACTTTCCACGGATGGGTTCCCTGAAGGGGCCGTGGGAGCTGAGGTGGGTTACAGTCCACGAATGGCTCTTTTTATATGCTAGTTGCTCTTTCAACTGCATTGATTAAGGGGGGAAAAAAGCATGTCGTGTGTGTGTGTGTGTGTGTGTGTGTGTGTGTGTGTGTGTGTGTCCAGTGCAATTGGGGCTGGTGTGTATTGTGGGCCTGGAACCTAGAGAGGCAACAGGCCAGCTGCAGCAACTGGACCCTGTTCTGGTGTATGCATTTAAGGTGGATGGAGAACGTGGGGCAGCTGGGTGGCTCAGTGGTTCGAGTATCTGACATCAGCTCAGGTCATAATTTCACAGTTCATGAATTTGAGAACCACATTGGGCTGGATGCTGTCAGTGTAGAGCCTTCCCTGAATCGTCTGTCCCCCTCTTTCTGCCCCTGCTCTGCTTGTATTCTCTGCTTCTCAAAAATAAGTAAACAGGAAAAAATGTGGATGTAAAATGTAACCCTGCCACTCTCCTGTCTCTATGACCCAGAGAGAACTCCTGTGCCTCCTCTGACGTTGACAGAGTTCTAATGCTCTCTTTTATATGACAGTTGTTCTTTTCAAACTGCAGTGTTGTTTTTTTTTTCTTTCTGTTTTCTGCCCAAGGACAGAGGAGTCTGTTTCTGTTCCTTCCCCAACTGCCCTTGGCAACGTTAGGGGTGAGTGTTTCCTTTGTTACTGTCTCACTGTCTTGCTGTTGTCTTTTGATTTTCTATGTTTTGTTAGGCACCTTCTGTGCAGCCAGTCCTCAGCTCTTCAGGAGGAATTGTTATATCAATAGGTACAATCCCCAGGGAGCTGGACCAATTGGAAGTACACCTTCTGGCTGGTTCACCAGAAAATGTAGTCATGGAGTTCAGGCATAAGAGCAGCTCGCTCCAGGGGACCCAAAAAAGGTGAGGTTTGGCTACTCATTATTGACAAAATCGCAATTCAAAGGAACTAGTGGAGGTGAAACAAATGGGGAACTTATTCAGAGGCCAACACCAGAGATACAACAGACTCCCATCAAAGACTCTCTGTAAAGTGCTCCAAATATCTCCAGGCTTATGTAAGGAAAATGTGGGACAAAAAGAGGTAGGTACACACAGATGGTCACTAAGGTCAGGTTGGTCATTGTCTTGGGCTTGAGGGTGGAGTCTTATTGGCTCAGGGAGTCCTTATTGCTAGATGGGTAGTTTCAGTTCCCATGAGATGATACTTTGCTTTCAGGATCCTGAATTAAGATATAACCTGAGAGTGGGGAGGGGACGCCTGGGTGGCTCAGCTGATTAAGCATCCGACTTCAGTTCAGGTCAGGATCTCATGGCTCCTGGGTTCGTGCCCCACATTGGGCTCTGTGCTGACAGCTCAGAGCCTGGAGTCTGTTTCCAATTCTATGTCTCCCTCTCTCTCTGCCCGCCCCCACTTGCGCTCTGTCTCCCTCTGTCTCAAAAATACATAAACATAAAGAAAGAGAGAAGCTGGAAAGAAAAAGTGAATCAATTAGAAAGTTTAAGGTCGATGTGGAGGTAGTTGAAACCTTCTTTCACCTTGGAGGAGTTGAGTTCAAGGCCTTCCTACACAGCCATCTTGAACCGAAATGAGAATAGGGTCCCTCTGAATCCTAATTTGATTGGGGAAAGTTTGGGAGAAATCCAAGGAAGGAGACAATAAAAGCAGGGAATCAGCCAGTCCTATGTACAAATCGACATAAACACCAGTACCTCCCCTGATTACAAGCGTGCCATGTACAGAAAAAGGCATAGAAAAGGCCTTCGCATTGGAAAAAGTAAAAATAAAATGTACCTCGATTCTTTTATTTATTGATTTTTCAATTCGTATTTTGGAAAGAGAGAATGAGCAGAGACACGGAGAGAAAGAGACAGAGGGTAAGACAGAGAGAGAAGCTTAAGCAGGGTCCATGCTCAGCACAGAACCCCAAACGGGACTCAATCCCCTGACCATAGAACCATGACCTGAGCTGCTGAACCCAGCAGTCTGGTAGTCAACTGATGGAGCCATCAAGGTGCCCTGAAAACTGCCTCAACTCTTAAATCATGTGATTATCAACATGAAACAAATTCTAAGGAGTATGTATCAGTTTTCTAGAACTCCAACATAATTAAATAAGCCCCAGAATAAACGGTCACTATATAAAATTCAGTCTCATTTTTATACATAAGCAATGAACAATTAGAATATGAACTGTTTTTTAAAGAACCATTTAAAATCACACCAAACATTGAAATACTTACATTTAAGTCTAACAACCATGCACAGGATCTGTACGTGAAAAGCCACAGAAGGCTGATTGGGTAAATCAAGGAAGATATAAATAAATGGAGAGATATGCCGTATCTATCCATGGAAGCCTCGCTAGTAACATGTCAGTTATCAACTTGATCTAGAGATTCAACATAATCCCAGGTGACATCCCAGGATTTTTTTGTGGATATCAGCAATCTCATGCTAAAATATGTGTGAAAAGACAAAGGAACGAGAACAGCCAAACAGCTCTGAAAAATAACTAAGTTGGAGAACTCATGTTGCACCATTTTAAGACTTACTATAAACGTCCAGTAATCAAGGCAGTGTGATATTGAAGAAAGATGGACACACAGATCAAGAGATAGAACAGAGAATCCAGAAACTGACCCCATACACAAGCATCCTCACCCAACTTCTGATAATGACATATAGCCAACCTAACAGAAAAAGGGAGATAGTCTTTCACAAGTGTTACGGGAACAATTAAGTGTTCGTATGCAATGGTAATCAATAAACTAAGTAATAAATTGTTTAATCAATCATTTCATTGATTAATGAATTAAGTAAAAGAAGCCTTGACCTAAATTCATCACTTATACAATCATTCACTCAAATGGATCATAGATGTAAGTGTAAAGTACAAAATTAGAAAACATTCTTTTTTTTTTTTTCAACGTTTATTTATTTTTGGGACAGAGAGAGACATAGCATGAACGGGGGAGGGGCAGAGAGAGAGGGAGACACAGAATCGGAAACAGGCTCCAGGCTCTGGGCCATCAGCCCAGAGCCCGACGCGGGGCTCCAACTCACGGACCGCGAGATCGTGACCTGGCTAAAGTCGGACGCTTAACCGACTGCGCCACCCAGGCGCCCCTATAAAACATTCTTAAGAAAGAAGGAGTGATGTTGATTCATTGAATCATACAGTAAATACTTTTGAAGCATTTAGAATGAGACAACAGAGTCTACGCCCTGAGGATCCACTAGGGAACCAAAGGAGCAAGGATCACTGCGTTCTTGGTGCTCAATAGTCCAGTCGGGGAGACTGACAAACATAATGGAACTAGAAACTATGGTAGAGAATAATGAATGGGGAAAAAACAAGTAAATACATCTTGGAGAGGATATAAGCATTGGGGGAGGGGTGTGAAATACTAGACAGGGTGAAATACTCGACACAGAGGGCTCTACTGAAAAAGGTGTCAGTTGAATAAATACCTCACGGAAATGAGAGAACTACCTGCTGACAGGAAGGTGATCTAGGCAGAAGGACCCATGAATTCCCCAAGGCAGGAGGGTGAACGTGTGTACTGATGGGAAGCAAGGAGGCCAGCATAGACAGAGAAACGAGGATGAGAAGAAGGAGGAATAAAGAGGTGGAAGTTGTGGGTCAAGTAGGAGAAAAAGAGTTGAGGGAGAGAAGGGTGTAAAGACTGCCAGCAATAGACAAGGTGAAGCGAAATCTGGTAATACCTGTTCCTCCGCCTCACATTACAGGCTGCAGTTCTTTTTATTTTTTAATTGACATTTACTAAAGTGTGTCTACACCATGAAAAGCTAATTCTACTTGTAGCAACTATTCGAAGCAAGAAAATGGAACATCCTAAATGATCAATAGCCGTGTTTAAATAAGTTATGGCATGGGGCACCTGGATGGCTCAGTCGGTTTGGCATCCTAATTCAGCTCGGGTCATGATCTCAGGGTCCGTGAGTTCGAGTCCCGCTTTGGGCTCTGTCCTGACAGCTCAGGGTCTGGAGCCTGCTTCGGATTCTGTGTCTCCCTTTCTCTCTGCCCCTCCCCCATTCATCCTCTGTCTCTATCTGTCTCAAAAATAAATAAATATTAAAAAAATTATTTTAAATAAGTTATGGCATGCTATGAGGCCTTTACAATTCATAGCCCTACAGAACATTTGTGACTTAGCGAAATGCTCGTATCACTAGAGGACCAAAAATGGGATTCACAGGTACATAGCAAATTTTGGTTAATGCATGTACATATACCTCTTCCCTGATGATTATACCACAGTGTTAGAGGTGCTTACCTCCAGGGGCGCCTGAATGGCTCAGTCGGTTAAGCATCTGGCTCTTGATTCCAGCTCAGTTATGATTCCACTGTGTGTGCGATCAAGCTCCACACTGACAGCGTGGAGCCTGCTTATGATTCTCTCTATCTCTCTCTCTCTCCTCCCATCCCCCATCTTGCTCATCTCTCTCTCCTTCTCTCTCTGTGCCAAAAATACATAAACATAAAAAACGTGTTTACATATGCTTATCCCCAGGTGTTTGACTTATGACCATATTTCTTTCTTTCTTGTTTATTTTCTAAATTTTCTGCAATAAACTTAAGACTGCCGTAATCATAAAGTAACGTTTCAAATAAATGATTTAGTCTAGTATCAGTTAAATAAATAAAATGTGTCAATTCATAAATTTATTAGGTCCATTCAACATATCAAGGATAGTTTCAAACAGTCCAGTGTTATTCCTTTAGCAGACAGCCTCCCATCTGATTTGACGTTGACTCAACCGCTTCACCAAGAAAGATTTCTAAACTTTGACCATGTTTGATTCTTTATAAAAGTTTCTGAAAGCATGCAAGACCGCATCCTTGCCTTCAAGAAACTTTCAATATTTGAGGGTGCAAAAAACCCAAACACCATACAAAGCACAGTGAGACTTCAAGGTCAAGTTTCATGTAGCAGGAGAAGTCCACTGAGCCGAGGTGATCAGTAAAGGCGTCTCAGAGGCATAGCACAAAGAATCTTAAAGGATGACCAAATTTCTAGTTGGCAGGCAGAAAGGAGGAAGACAAAGGAGACAAAAGCAAATGTGAGGGAATAAAGGAGGGGCAGGCATTCCGAGAACAGTGAGAACAACACTGTTGGAGCTTGAGGTTCTTCTACAACAATGGCCATTAAGTATTTGTGACGATGACAAAGACTGGGTAGAAGATGATGGACCTACATAACCCATCATGTCCATACTCTTATGTAAGAAGCTCTTGGTGACAGCGAAGAATTGGAGACCATCCGTTAGAAACTAAAGATGGTAATAACGAAGCAAGTTATAGAAAGAAAACAATGAAAAGATAAAATTCTAAGCAAAATTCTCTAAGCATATGAATTAATACCCAATCAACAATCAATTGAAATCCATGACCAACTTAAGACCCCTCTTGTGTTTCTCTCTTAATGGGGCATTGTATTCAGTGGCTCAAGAGGGAAAGAGACTCATTGTCAGTCCTCCCCTCCTCAACGTCTTTCCTGTGATCCACTCAGCAGCAGGGGCTCTCAACTCCACCTCCAACGTAGGCCAAGCCAGCTAGTTTCTCACCACCTTCCGCCTACTCTCCATTTTCGTTCTTAGCCCCATGCTGACCTTCCCTTCCCACCAAAATCCCAGTTCATTCTTTTCACTGCATCTGGAATGCAATCCAAAACTCCTGAATCTGAGCAGTTCATTCCTCTGCTTACGACCACACTCTAGTCCCCACTGTACTCAAAATGACACATAGAATCTGTAATGTGACCACCAGACGTTGGCAATCCTGCCTTGTCACCCCTCTAATGCCATCTTTCCTGATTCTCCTTTCATTAGGTGACCGGGACGGTCTCTTCTCCAGGTTGCTCAAATTAGACCCACGTAGGTTCCGCTTAGAATGCATTTTGTGTTCGCTGGTTTCCTTACCAGTTCTTGCTACGGCTCCAAGTTTGAAAAAAGGACTTTTCTCCCCAAGAAACCTTTGTTGGCCAATCCTGTAATCTACACTTTCTCCCCTGTGCCATTCCTTCTCAGAACATTTAGTCTTTTATTTAACAGCATTTGCCACACGTTGTAATTACACCTGTCCCATTTGTAGCTAAGATTTGAAACATCCTGAATATATGGAGCGTGCATGTTGGATTATCACTGTGTACTTGAACCTAATAGCACCTGACACCTAAGGTGTTCAATAACAGTATCCACGATGCCTGAAATAGGGGATGTTTAACTATCTCCCGGCGTGCTAGACTGCAATACACATTCAGGATTTCAATAATCTCTACCACCAAATTTAGTATACATATACAAAAAGGGAAGGGTCACGTCCTCACGCATAGGAGAAACATTTTGTCTCGTTGATAGCTTCTATGGTGTAGCTTACATTTTGACCTACATAAGACCCCACCCTGGAGATACAGTTTGTATGGATGTAGTGACAACTATGAGGAAATCAAAACAAAATACAGTGTTTATGGAGTGTAATGTGACAGGAGTTTTTCCACACGTTTTACAGGCATTACCTATAATCTCACCGCTATACTGGACATAGGCGTTATACTTCCCCTTTAGAAATTGGAAAAGCAAAATCGGAGGTATCATTTGCCTACAATCTAAGATCTGGCTGGTAGAAGAAATCGATGGGGCCAGGTAATTTACAAAATCCACAATTTTGCCCAAGGTAACCTCTGGGAAATCAGAAAATGAGCGGCTTTCATAAGTGCAGCTGCCTAGAGCTTTTCAGAGGAGCTGTCTGTGTGGCGCCGGGGCTTTGGCGCCATCACATCTCCAGGATCTCACTACCAGGAGTAACCCCCATTGTTGGGAAGGGCAAGAACACCCATCCGTGGCAACTTAACGTGTTTTAACCCCTGTCAAGATAGAGCAAGCCTCCAATGACTTCATTTGGTACTTCAAGGAACACATCAAAGCACACCTCGTGGGATTTTCAAAAATCACTCTGAGATGAGAACACAAACACAAAAGTCATAGCAACACGAAGCAAGTAACACTTTCCAAAACACACGTCCTGAAGGGCCAGGCCATGGAGAGGGTATGAGCCCACTTTAAAGTAGCAGTGCTCTCAGGTGCAGAGCACATAAAACAAAACAAAACAAAGCAAAACAACAACAACGACAACAACAACAACAACAACAACAACAACAACAACAACAACAACAACGTTAAAACACATAAGGGATAGAAAACTATCCAAAATGATGAAACGCAAGAATTCCCCTCAGACGAAATTCCAGGAAGAAGTGACCGTTAAAGAATTGATCAAAATAGATAAAAGCAGTATAACAACAAGAAGGTAGAATCATAGTCATAAGATTAATCACTGGGCTTCAATAAAGGTATAGAAGACAACAGAAAATTTATCATTGCAGTGATAAAAGACCTAAAACATAGCCATGGTTAATTGAAAAGTCAATGACATAGAGATTGATTTTCATCACTGATAAAAAAAAAAAAACAGATAAGCTGGAACGTTGGATGTCCATTACCAAAGTTAGTAGTTATGCAATTGTAGCAAAAGCTAATTCTAGAAAAAACGATTAAATAATGAAAAACAGAAAGCTAAAATATGTCAAGGTTTAAATACCTTGCATGAGCCGTGCAGCTGTATAGTTGTTTAAAATTCTAGGATATCACGGGGCGCCTGGGTGGCGCAGTCGGTTAAGCGTCCGACTTCAGCCAGGTCACGATCTCACGGTCCGTGAGTTTGAGCCCCGCGTCGGGCTCTGGGCTGATGGCTCAGAGCCTGGAGCCTGTTTCCGATTCTGTGTCTCCCTCTCTCTTTGCCCCTCCCCCGTTCATGCTCTGTCTCTGTCTGTCCCAAAAATAAATAAACGTTGAAAAAAAAATTTTTAAATTCTAGGATATCAAAAAATATTATGTGATAGCCATTGTAACACGTGCAAAGTTCACCCTGTCGACCTTTGCTCTTCTCAATGTGGAGTAATAAGTTATTGGGCCTTATAGAGTATCTGAAAAAATGAATATTAAAAAGTTTTTGAAAGTATATGTTTCTAGTGAGTTTGGTCATGTCAAATAAAGTGTGTTATTTCCAACACCTATTCACGTGCACTCTTAGTATGGCTAGAGTCCATAAAAAGTTATTGCACCATTGCAATAAACAGGATTACCAGTGCAATCTATTTTTTTAATTCCATTTGTTCATTTATTTGAAAGCCAGAATAGTGCATGGAGAATGTACCCTGTAGCTTCTGGATTCTCTCGTTGATTCCAAATGTCTTATTGGGGCTGCTACCATAAAGACGGTAAAACAATATTATCTGTACCATGAACATATAAAATTTGGCAAACCTCACGAGTATTACAATTTTGCTGTTTAGCATATGTGTTTACAAATACACACGTGTGCACTGGGTGAAGTTAGATGTTTCATACTTCTCTCCATATCATGAGGGATTCAATACGTTTTAAAGAGTTAGATTCCAGTTACCAATTCTAATGTGGGATAACATGCACAGTTTTTTGCTATTTGTCACTTATTGTGCAATTATCAAGTTAACATAGAGCCCAAAGGGTAAATTCTTTTTTAACTACACTTAACTTAACGTATATCATTGAAAGTCAAACTTTGGCCTTTCGAAGATGACATGAGACTGAACGCGGAGAACCCAAAAACTCCATGAAAACGTTGCTAGATCTGATCCATGCATTGACCAAACTCACAGGATACAAAATCCGTGTAAAGAAACTGATTGCATTTCTATACACCAATAAGGAAGCAACCGAAAGAGAAGTCAAGAAATCAATGCCAGTTACAATTTCACCAAGAACCGTAAAATACCTAGCAAGAAAACTAACCAAAGATGTAAAAGATCTGTACAGTGAAAAGTATAGAAAATGTATGAAGGAAAATGATGAAGACACATCAAATACAGAAAAAAAAAAAAAAACAATCCATGCCAAAGAGTGGAAGAACGAATACTGTTAAAATGTCAATACTACCGAAAGCAATCTACACATTTAATGCAATACCAATCAAAATTGTACCAACATTCTTCTCCAGACTAGAGCAAGCAATCTGAAACTTTGCACAGAACAACCAAAGAACCTGAGTAGTCAAAGTTAACTTTAAAAAAGAAAGCAAAGTGGGAGGCAGCCCAGACTTTCGCCTCTCCTATGAAGCTGTAATCGTTAAGATAGTATGACTTTGGCACAAAAACAGGCACATGAACCAATGAAACAGCATAGAGAACCCAGAAGGGGCCCCACAATTGTATGGTGAACTAATCTTTGACAAAACTGGAAAGACAATACAATGGAGAGAAGACAGCATCTTTACAAAGGGTGCTGGGAGAACGGAACAGTAACATGATGAAGAATAACCTAGATGACTTTCTTACAACGTGCACAAAAATAAAGGCAAAATGGATGAAAGCCTTAAATGTGAGACAGGAAACCATCAAAACACTAGAGGAGAAAAGAGGAAAAAAAAACCCTTTGACCTCAACTGCAGCAATTTCTTCCTTGGCATGTCTCAAAAGACAAGGGAATGAAAAGCAAAAATGAATGATCAGGACCCGGTCAGGATACAAATCTTCGGCACTGCAAAGGAAACAATCAGCAAAATTAAAAGGCAACCGATGGAAGGAGTGAAGATGTTTGCGAATGACATATTAGATAAAGGTTTACTACACAAATTGTATAAAGAACTTACCCAAGTCACACCTGGAAAATGTAATACAGTGAAACAATAGGCAGAAGACATGAATAGACACTTTTCCAAAAGAGACATCCAGATGGCCCAAAAACACATGAAAGGATGCTCAACATCACTCATCATCAGGAAAATACACATCAAAGCCACACTGAGATACCACCTCACACTAGTCAGTGTGGCTAAAATGAGCAACTTAGGAAACCACAGATGCTGGTGAGGATATGGAGAAAGAGTAACCCTCTCTCACTGTTGGTGGGAAAGGAAACTGGTGCACCACGGCAAGCATGAAACCTACACACATCACAATGACTCTAAACGCATATCTTTCCATAATAATACTGAATTTCAATGGACTAAATACTCCAGCCAAACAACATAGTGTATCAGAATGGATAGAAAAAACAAAAACAAAAAACAGAACAGACCCATCTATTTGCTGTCTACAAGAGACTGCTTATAGACATGAGGACACCTTCAGATTGAAATTGAGGGGATGGAGAACTATCTATCATGCTACTGGAGGTCAAAAGAAACCTGGAGTAGCCAAATTATATCATACAAAGTAGAGTTTAAATTAAAGGCTGTAACAAAAGATGACGAAGGGCTTTCTATATTAATTCCAGGGTCTCTCCATCAGGAAGAGCTACAAATTTTAAATGTCTACCCACCGAATTCGGAGACACACAAATATATAAACAATTAATTAAAAACATACAGAACCTTGTTGATAAGAATGTGGTAATTGCAGGGGACATTAAATTAAACACAGAAAAAAGATGGAAAATCTCCAAAAGCATGGAGGTTAAAAAACATCCACCAACGAATAAATGGGTCAACCAGGCAACTTGAGAAGAAATTAAAAGCTATAAGGAAACAAATGAAAATGAAATACAACAATGCAAACCCTTCGGGATGCAGCAAGGGCAGTCCAGACAGGGAACAACAAAAACAAAACAAAACACAACAACTACAACAACAACGACGACGACGACAAGAAGCATTGCTATCCAGGCCTATCTCAAGAAACAAGAAAAATCCCCAATACAAAATCTAACAGCACACCTAAAGGAACTAGAAGCAGGACAGCAAAGACACCCCAAAGCGAGCAGAAGAATAAAAATTATAAAGATCAGAGCAGAAATAAACAATATGGAGTTTAAAGGAAAACAGTAGAGCACATCAATGAAACCAAGAGTTGTGTTTCTGAGAAAATACACAAAATTGATAAACGTCTAGCCTGGCTTCTCAAAAAGAAAAGAGAGGGGACCCAAATAGGTCAAATCACGAATGAAAATGGAATTATTACAAAGAATCCCTCAGAAATTCAAGCATTCATCAGGAAACACTATAAAATCTTCTATGCCAACAAACTGGACAACCTGGAAGAAATGGATAAATGCCTCCATACCCACACACTTCCAAAGCTCAAACGGGAAGAAATAGAAAATATGAACGGACCCATAACTAGTGAGGAAATTGATTCAGTTATCAAACATCTCCCAATAAATAAGAGTCCTGGTCCAGGTGGCTTCCCTGGCGATTTCTAGCAGACATTTAAAGCAGAGATAATAGCCATCCTTCCCAAGCTGTTCCAAAATATGGAAATGAAAGGAAAACTACCAGACTCATTTTATGAAGCTAGCAAACTGTGATTCCCAAACCAGACAGAGACACACAAAAAAAGGAGAATTACAGGCCAATATCCCTGATGAATAGGGGTGCAGAAATTCTCAACAAGATACTAGCAAATCACATTCAATAGCATATAGAAAGTATTATTCAACACGATCAAGTGGGATTCATTCCTGGCCTGCAGGGCTAGTGCCATATTCACAAATCAATCATTGTGCTACATCACATTAATAAAAGAAAAGATAAAAACCATAGTACACTGTCAATGGACGCAGAAAAAAGGATTTTAGAAAATACTGCATCTTTACTTAATACAAACCCTCAAGAGAGTTGGGATAGAAGGAAACTACTTTAAACATCATAAAAGCCATTTATCAGAAGCTCACAGTAAATATCGTCCACAAAGGGGAAAAACTGAGAGCATTCCCCCTGAGATCAGGAAGAAAACAGAGATGTCCACTCTCACCCCGGTTGTTGAACATAGTGTTGGAAGTCTTAGCATCAGTAATCAGAGAGCACATGAAATTAAAGGTATCATCATTTGCAACGATGAGGTCAAACTTCCACTTTTTGCAGATGGCATGACACTATACATGGAATTTCGGACAGACCCCATCAAAAGTCCTCTATCACTGATACATGAATTCAGCAATGTTGCAGGGTACAAAATCAATGTACAGAAATTGGTTGCGTTTTATAAGCCAATAATGAAGCAACAGAAAGAGAAATAAAGAAACGGATCCCATTTACAATGCACCAAGAGTCATAACGTACCTAGGAATGAAGCTAACCAAAGAGGTAAAAGATCTGTATGCTGAAAACTATAGAAGGCTTGTGAAGGAAATTGAAGAAGATACAGAGAAAGCGAAAAACATTCCATGCTCGTGGATTGGAAGAATAAATATTGGCGAAATGTCAATACGACCCAACGCAGTCCTCACCCTATAGGCAGCACCAATCACATTGCACCAGCACTCTTCTCCAAGATGGAACAAACAATCATAAAATGTGTATGGAAACACAAAAGACCCTGAATAGCCAAAGTAATACTGAAGAAGAAAACCAAAGTGAGAGGCACCACAATGCCAGACTTTAGCCTCTACCGCAAAGCTATAACCATCAAGACAGCATGGTATTGGCACAGAAACAAATACATAGACTTAATGGCATAGAATAGAGACCCCAGAATTGGACCCACATACGTATGACCAACTAATCTTTGACAAAGCAGGAAAGAATATCCAATGGAAAAAAAGACAGTCTCTTTAACAAATGGTGCTAAGAGAAGTGGACATCAACATGCAGAAGAATGAAACTAGACCAGTTTCTTACACCACTCACAAAAATAAGCTCACAATGGATGAAGGACGTGAATGTGAGACAGGAAACCATCAAACCCTGGAGGAGAAAGCAGGAAACATCCTCTTTGACCTCAGCGTCAGCACGTTCTTAGCTGACACATCTCCAAAGGCAAGGGATTTAAAGCAAAATGAACTATTGGGATCTCATGAACATAAAAATCTTCTCCACAATGAAGGAAACAATCGACAAAACTAAAAGGCAACTGAACGAATGGGAAAAGATGTGTGCAAAGGCATACTGGATAATTGGCTAGTATCCTAAACCTGAAAAATGAACTCCCCAACTCCACACCCGGAAATCAAATAATCCAGTGAAGAAAAGGGCAGAAGACTTGAACAGACACTGTTCTAAAAAAGACATCCAGATTGTCAAGAGACACATGAAAAGATGCTCAACAGCACTCCTCGTCAGGAAAATCCAAAGCAAACCCACACTGAGATACCACCTCATGCCAGTCAGAGTGGGTACAATGAGCAAATTAGAAGACTATAGATGCTGGTGAGGATGCGGAGAAACAGGAACCCTCTTGCACTGTTGGTGGGAATGCATCCTGGTGAAGCCACTCTGGAAAACAGTGTGGACGTTCCTCAAATCATTAAAAATAGATCTACCCTAAGACCCAGCAATAGCACTGCTAGGAATTTACCCAAGGGGTACAGGAGTGCTGAGACATAGGGGCGCATGTACCCCAATGTTTATAGCACTACTTTCAACAACAGCCAGACTATGGAAAGAGCCTAGCTGTCCATCAACTGACAAGTGGATAAAGAAGTTGTGGTTTATGTATACCACGGAATACTACTTGGCAATGAGAAAGAACGAAATCTGGCCATTTGTAGCAACGTGGATGGAACTGGGGGGTATTATGCTATGTGAAATAAGTCAGGCGGAGAAAGACAGATACCATTTGTTTTCATGCATGTGTGGATCCTGAGAAACTTAGCAGAAGACCATGGGGGAAGTGATGCGGGGGAAAAGGTATAGAGAGGGAGGGAGGCAAACCATAAGAGACTCTTAAATACTGATAACAGACTGAGGGTTGATGTAGGGTTGGGGGAAAGTGGGTGACGGGCATTGAGGAGGGCACTGTTGGGATGAACATTGGGTGTTGCGTGGAAACCAATTTGAAAATAAATTACCTTTAATGAAAAAGGAAATCCAGGGGTTGCTCTTACTGAATATGAGGATAGCTTTCCATTTTCAGCACTTTTTGAACGTGAGGTAGTACTGGCTTAAGGTGCGTAGATGAAAGTTTGGTTTGTGTGTTTAAGAAAAGGAGTTGAGTAAAGACAGAGGCCTCTGACATGTATCATGTTGACCTTGGCAAGTGTCTCTTCTGATTATTACCATGACTTATCCCTTTTCTTGATTCACATAGTTTGGTGTCATCCTTTCATGAGGAAGTGGATTTCAATTGATCATGGTAGGTGGTCCTTATAATATTTTGTGAATTATTTGTGTACGTGGTGATGATGGATGGACCATGCTGGTTGCTTTCAAAAGCACTTACACGGACGGTGTAACACGTTTTCTGTTCCTGGAATCCCATACGGTCTTTTACTACCTTGTGTATGACTTACCTGAAATATCATGAATTGGTATGTACCGAATAGGTTTTAGTGGCACTGAATGCCCTAATGGCCACTCACGCAGAATTCGTTGACGCTTTGCTCTTAAGGACACAATGACTCGGTCTTCCCTAAGCTGCGTGAAAGTGAGCATGCACACTAACTAGGCAAACTGTTTGCTGCTGCTGTGAAGAGCAGCTTCCTGATCTGTGAGCTATAGCAACACACATATGGAACCCTAAGCAAGGCACAGTGTATGTGTATTTTTGAAAGAGTAGAGTAGTTAGTTCAATTTGGGTTTCAGTGCGTTGCATGACAAGGCATTTAATTAGCTAAAACCCTCTTACAGTCATGTTTGATTACAAGTTGTGTGTACTCTCCACCGCGAAGTGTCATCTCATGTTGGACGGAATTAATGGAGGCTGAGGCACCAGTGCATTCACGTCGAGGACAACCCTCTTGAACTCATCAAGAACTATGGGCCTTCTCGGGTAAGATTACGTGCAGGTCTTTCTCAAGGGCATAATCTTAAACATAGCCCAACCTAAGGCAGCTTTGGGCAGCAGGCAGTGATAGGTTAGGCAGACATTGTGACCTCACAATGGTCTCCTAGCGCCTGGTCTCCTAGCAACTGCGGTGTAA
Organism: Puma concolor; assembly: GCF_028749965.1. NCBI lineage: Eukaryota > Metazoa > Chordata > Mammalia > Carnivora > Felidae > Puma > Puma concolor. The sequence continues at coordinate 1,381,530 of NW_028240236.1, read as the reverse complement.
CTCTCACAGCCTGCTGCCTGATATTTCTTCTGGTAGGAAATTAATCAGGACCCGGCGGCGGCGGCGAGACCTGGCAAGCGCGGGCGGCCCCTAGCGGCCTCACGTGCTGAGCCGCATGAAGAGGCGGCGGCGCAGGCCCCGGGAGGCCCTGGCCCCGGCCGCCCGGGGAGGAGCCTCTAGCGCTGCAGGAGGGACCGCGCTGGAGGCGCCTGAGGAGAAAGTGGTGTCCACGCGGTGGCAACCATCGCCACTGTCGCTGGCCAACAGCAGCAAGGAGCTGATCGACGCTTTCAAGCTGTTCGTGCCCCGCAGCACGGAGTTCATGAGCTCAGACGCGGAGCTCTGGAGCTACCTCTGCAGCCTCAAGCACCAGTTCTCCCCCCGCATCCTGCGCAGCAAGGACGTCTATGGCTACTCCTCCCTCCTGGCCCAGGTCCCGGATCCCCGGCACCAGCCCCCCGAGGCCCGCCTCCAGAGGCGCCGGCCAGTTGCCAGGAGGAGGCGCCACGGAGCCCGGAAGGTCGCCGCCGGCCAGAGGAAGGTGCCGCCCCCGCCGCCGCCGTCCCGCGAGGACAGCAGCCCCCGCAAGCCCACGGCCCCCGGGCCCAGCTCCGGGGGCCGCACACTGGAGGAGAGTGGGAGGGCGGCCACCCCAACGCTGACCACCTTGCCAAGCATCCGCGTAGTCGGCGACGTGTGGGTCGAGAGCAGCGTGGCAGAAGCGCGGCGCCAAGCGCGCCAAGTCCTGGGAGTGAACCTGGAACCCGTGGTGAGACTCCGCCGCGTCCCAGTGCCTGGGCGTGAGATGCGGGCCACAGCCGCGCGACCTCCCAGCCCCGGGACGGGTTGTGCCTGGAGGGATGAACCAGTGAGAGCCGGGCCCGCATCCCCTAGTGCACTTTACCAGCGAAGAAGCACCAGACGGTCCCGGCCCGCGCCCCAGGGATGCGGCGCCGCCTTCTGGGACTCTGTGGCAGCTGTGCCCTCTACTGCCTCCCAGCACCGGGTCTGCGGAGGGAGGCGACCCCTGGACCGCAAGGGAGGTCCCCTTTCTTCCTAACCCCAGATTGAGAGGTCTCCAGGACTGTAGGGGCAGATCCATGATCTCTCTTGTTCCCTCATTGCTCTGAAGTCGTCAGAAGAAGCCATTCCACCCCCACCGTCTCCAAAGGAATTTGGTTCCATGCTTGTGTAATAAAGCTAGAGTTTCTTTGCCATTCACCCACCTCCCGGCTCCTCCCGCCAATTTCTTTCTTTCTTTGTGTGCATGTGTATATATATATATATCTTCTAGGAAGATTAAAGTACTCATTCTTTAAATGTTTAGAAGAGACAGTAGAGAAAAAAGGGTGTGACTTAGGGGTCTGCACTCAGATTAAAATAAGATTACTGAAGTATAGTATACATACAAATGGACATATATTATTTTTTTCATGTTTGTTTATTTTTGAGAGAGAGACACCGTGTGAGCAGGGGAGGGCCAGATAGGGAGCCACAGGATCCAAGCAGGCTGCAGGCTCTTAGCTGTCAGCACAGAACCTGATGCGGGGCTCGAACTCACAAACCATGGGATCATGACCTGAGCCAAAGTTGGACACTTAAGTGACTAGCCACCCAGGCACGCAAAAAAGAACATATATTATTAAAAGTATTCTGAGCACAGCTTGATGCAATCCAGTTCAATATACTTGTGGAATCAGCACTCATTAAAAAAGGTACCAGGACCCCAAGGGACCACTTGTGCCTCTTTCATTCACGGTCTATCTCTCCTTTGGGTCGGCAATTATTCTGACTTCTTACAGAATGTACAACTTTTGCTTGTTTTTGGAGTATATAGAAATGGAATTATGTGTCCTACACCTAGCTTCTTTCACTCAAACTTATGTTAGTGATATTCATGGTATTGTATGTATAGATCCTTTCTGCTCATTGGTGTATAGAATTCCATTATATGAATAGTTTACAATATTTCTTCAACTCTTGGTGGACATTTAGGTAGGTTCTGGCTTAGGGTAATTATGAATAAAGCTTCAGTGAACATTATAGGACACGTCCTTTGGTGAACACTTTTTACAATAGTCTTTATTTATCTAGGAGAGTATTTGCTGGGTCACATGTCATCCAACTTATCAGCTTTGGTAAGGTTCCTCCAAAGTGTTTCCAAAATGGTTATACCAATTTACACAAACTTCTTTCTATAGTAGTGCCTGCGTAGTGCCTGTGGGCTCTGAATACTTGATAGCTTTGCCAACACTTGCTAAAATATTATCTTTTTCATGTTATCTATTCTGGCAGGGGTACAGATTTTTTTTTATTTGAGAAATATCAATCCAAGTATTGTATACAAGTAGTTAAAAAAAAAAAAACACAACATCCAAATTGCAGATCAGGGCTTGCAATAAAAAATCAAAAGCTTTGTTTCCCCCATGAACACCTCTTCCCCAGAGGCAACACTTTCTTTTGTTTTCTTTTTTCTTTTTTTTTAAATCAGGGTTTTTTTAAACAGACCATTTTTTAAGGACAATTTTAGATTTAGAGACAAATTGCACAAAAATACAGGTTCCTCACCCCCAGTAGTTCTATAGTACCTTGCACTAATGTGGATACATTAATTATAAGTGGTGGATGAGCCATTCTTGTTGACACATTATCATTAGACACATTATCATTAACTAACAGTTAGGGTTTATTTTGTGTTATATAGATTCATAAGTTTTGAGAAATGTATAAAGGTATGTATCTACTATTGCAGTATCATACAGAATAGTTACACCACCCTAAAGTGCCCGGTGCTCCGCCTATTACCACTTCCTCTCTCCCCCTAAACCCTAATGGCCACTGGTCTTTTTACTGTCTCCGAAGGTGTTTTGTTGTTGTTGTTGTTGTTGTCGTCCTTGTCATTGGTTTGTTTTCTTTTGTTTTCTTTTGTTTTCTTTTGTTTTTCCAGAACGTTATCATAGTTGGAAACGTAAAGCAAATGGCTTTTTCGTATTGGATCCCTTCACTTAGTAATCCACACTTAAGTTTCCTCCATGACTTTTAAGTAGCTCCCTTTCTCCCTCTTTCCTTCCCTCCTCTTCGGTCTCTCTGCCTCCCTTTCATTGAGGGAGTTTATTTTCTAAAACAGCTTGTAAAGAGCTGGTCTACAGAAAAAGACTGGAAAGTGCAGAGTTCCCCTGTTCTCCCTCCTAACCCCCAAAACATAGTTTTCCCTATTGTAAACTTCTTGTGTCAGTGTAGTGCATTTGTTACAACGGATGAGCCCATATGAAAACTATTATTAACTAAAGACCGAAGTTTAGCTTAGCATTCACTGTGGTGTGCAGTTCGCTGAGTTTTGACAAACGCACAATGCCATGATTCAAGGCATTTCACTGTCTTACAAGATGTTTCACTGTTGTAAATATTCCCTGTGCTTCAACGATTATTCATCTCTCCCTTCCCCCCTGAGTTCCTGGCAACCACAGGTGTCTTTACAGTCTCCATTATTTGAGGCAATATTTTTAACTGTTCCAGGTTTATATTCTTTTGTTAGGAATCTTCATGAAGATAAGTAATATACTATACTGCTGCTTATTGATTTGTCAGTTTTAAGCACCGTCTACTGACTTCCTATGTGAAGTTGACGTATAGGTCGCTTAAGCCACCTGTCTTCTCTCTCCTCACCTTCCGATATATTCCCGAACTTCTATCTGTATACTGTTTCAGTCAGGTCCAGCCAGCCGGTGAGTCACTATAGGTATTTTAAACAGTTACACACGTGATGGGAAATCCCAGAAGCCAAACACAGGATGGCGAAGCAATCAGGAATTAGTATCATCAGAAAGCTGTTTCCACCCGCAGAGCTAGAGAAATTCAGAACCATACCTAGCAGGAACTGAGAACATGGGAGAAGAGGCTCTTGGAAAGAAGCTAGAATTTGGAGGAGATAAAATCACTGGTAGGAAGTGGAGCGGGAGAGAGAAAAACCTCTGGGCTTATACCTTCCTCCCTTTCTCCCATCAAACACCCATTGGTCAAAGCCCTCTGGAAGCCAGTTGGCAAGGAAACAGGAAACACAGTCTGTAGGAGAAGTGCAGGAACTGGATCTGAGGGCAAAAAGACATAACGGATGAAGTTACATGTAGGTACTAGTTAGGGTTCTCCAGAGACTCAGTATCAATAGGAATTGGTTCACAGGATTACGGAGGCTGAGAAGGGCAGACCCAGGAGATCTAGTAGTTCAGTTCCAGGCAGACTCCCAAAGCCTAAGAATCAGGAGAGCTGATGATGTATGTTCCATTCCAAGTCTGAGCCTGAAGTCAGGAGACCAATATCGCAGCTTGAAGACAGTCAGATAGACACAGTGGATTCTCTCTTACTCCGCCTTTTGTTCTATTCAGGTCTTCAATCGATTAGTTGAGGCCACCCAGTGTTTGGCAAGGCAATATGTTTTGCTTAGTCTACTGATATACAGATGTTAATTGTACTAAGAAATGTCCTCACTGACTCATTAGAAATACTGTTTAGCCATATATCTGGGTACCCTGTGGCTTAGCCCATTTAAAACATGAAATTAACCATCACAAGATATAATTCTATGTTTATATGTATGTATGTATGTACGTATGTATGTATGAATGTATGTTATTTTAGAGAGAGAGAGACAGAGAGAGAGAGAGAGAGAGAGAGAGAGAGAGAGAGAGAGAGAGAGTATGCTCAAGCAGGATAGGGGCAGAGAGAGAGAATTCTGAGCTGTCAGTGCATAACTTAATGCTCATCTTAGTCTTATGAACTGTGAGATCATCATCTGAGCCAAAATCAAGAGTTGGATTGTGAACTCACCGAGCCACTCAGGTACCCCACAAGATGTAATTTTAAAATAGAGACCTATTTCCCTTACCTGTACTATCATTTTTCATTCCTTACAGTGTAAGATAAAGGTCTTCCTTAACCTTGCTGCACTTTTTCTCTGTCTCCCATCAGCTTTGGGCTTCTGTTTGTCATTGTTGTTAACTCTGCTGTTATGCTCTGCAATCAAGTCTCTTTAGAGGGTTCAACGTTGATTCTAAAACTTGAAAACTAATAAATGGTTTAAATTATTGGGATTATTAAATAATATGCAAACATTAGATTTACCACACTTTTCCAGGAGTCCTTGGACCTGCTGAATGAGGACATCTCTAGCATCAAGGTGAAATGGATCCTTTCTCTTTGTATTCCACCAGTGCTTTAAACCATGCCATGTTTCAATTGGCTCATTCAGACTAAGGCCGTCTTATGGATATTTTCTGGTTCTCCTTAATTTTCTAATTGCACTCTTTGTTTTTTTTTATTTATATATGAAATTTATTGTCAAATTGGTTTCCATACAACACCCAGTGCTCATCCCAAAACGTGCCCTCCTCAATACCCATCACCTACCCTCTCCTCCCTCCCACCCCCCATTAACCCTTAGTTTGTTCTCAGTTCTCAACAGTCTCTTATGCTTTGGCTCTCTCCCACTCTAACCTCTTTTTTTTTTTTCCTTCCCCTCCCCAATGGGTTCCTGTTAGCTTTCTCAGGATCCACATAAGAGTGAAACCATATGGTATCTGTCTTTCTCTGTATGGCTTATTTCACTTAGCATCACACTCTCCAGTTCCATCCACGTTGCCACAAAAGGCCATATTTCATTTTTTCTCATTGCCATGTAGTATTCCATTGTGTATACAAACCACAATTTCTTTATCCATTCATCAGTTGATGGACATTTAGGCTCTTTCCATAATTTGGCTATTGTTGAGAGTGCTGCTATGAACATTGGGGTACAAGTGCCCCTATGCATCAGTACTCCTGTGTCCCTTGGATAAATTCCTAGCATGCACTTCTTTGTTTTATTGCACTCTTTCAGTGTTCTCAAATCATGCCACTTTATGACATCTTCCTGCTAACCTCTTAGCGGTTTCTCACTGGACCCTTCTCTTTTCCTGCCTCATGTAGGCGGTGTCTCAGTAGGTCTGCTTCATAGCTTCCTTCCTGTGATTTTCCTCTGCTACGCTCCCAGTTTGTTTCCATGGTTTCATGGTAATATGGCTATCTGGGAAGTTAGGGAGCATTTAAAAGCCTGGACTCTTGAGCCAGACGGCCTGGGGTTAGACTTTACTTGTTCCACTTACCAACTGTGTAAGTTGGTTGTTGGATGAGGTATTTGGCTTCCTTATAATCCTGTTTCCTCCTCTCGAAGATAAGAATGGTAATTGTATATACTGTATAAGTTTGTTGTGTGGTTCATATGTAATAATATATGAAAATAACCCATAACAGTGTCTGGCACAAAAATAAACACTCTGTTAATGTTGCCTATTATTAAGCATATTTTTTCTTTATTTTTTCTCTCCTTGTTTTGCTGGAGTACACCTTCAGATAACTTCCTAATGAAGAATGCGTAGAATCGAATGTTCTGTGTCTTTGAACGTCTGAAGATATCTTGAGTCCACTCTCAAATTTAATTGATAATTTTGATAGTGTAGAATTCTAGCTTCTTTTTTTAATTGATTTATTTTTATTTTTTTAAAGTTTGCCTCCAAATTAGTTAGCATGTAGTGCAACAATGATTTCAGGAGTAGATTCCTCAGTGCCCCTTACCCATTTAGCCCATCCCCCCTCCCACAACCCCTCCAGTGACCCTCACTTCTTCTCCATACATATGAGTCTCTTCTGTTTTTCCCCCTCCCTGATTTTATATAATTTTTGTTTCTCTCGCTTATGTTCATCTCTTCCACTCATAGAATCCTAGCGTCTAATGGCCAGTTGTCCCTTCCATCGATTTTCCCCTAATCACAACACCATTGGAACTACAATATCTGCTCTTTAGAGTGTTTTTAACTGACTATAACTTCCACCTTCTTCTAGTTTTCAAAATCATTCAGTACGTCTGGCCTATGCTTAAGGAAAAGGGAATGGAGGTCCCCCTTTTGAAGGGCTTAAAAGAGAATTTATGAACATATTTTAGACTGCCACAGCCTGTCTGCGGGCCTCCTATTATTCACTCTCATCCTGCATGAAAAGTATCCTCACCCTACCCCAAGAATCCTCCTTCTTAAAGACCCAACCCTTGTAACATCAGCTCAAAGTCCAGGATATTGTTATCTAAATTAGGTCCAGGTGTGAATGAGTCTCCTTGGGCGCACTGGTCCTCGACTACACTTTTAATCTGAAGACCTATGAATGAAGACCTATGAATTCAGCATACAACCAACACGGGCATGTGGTAACCAGAAAACACACACAAAACACACACACACACACACACACACACACACACACACACACAGAAAAAACAAACAAACAAACAAAGAAACAAACAAACAAACAAACAAACAAACAAACAAACAAACACACCAACAAAACACAAACATTGCTGTTCCAAAAGAAAGGAAGGAGGTAATCATGAATGAGTCCCTGGTCCATAGCAATTCTGAAGTTCAGCTGGTACAGGTAGGCAGTCCTTTCATTGGGTCTTAAGACCTGGGAATGATTTTCCATGGCCCTAGCTCCTCCGGGGTTCTGGCTTTCAACCTCCAAGTCATTCTTCCCTTCTCATGAAAGGTAGCCTGTGTCTACAGCCTTATGGTTGTCTCGACCTACTTACTGATTGGAGGAGTTTGTGGGTCCAAAGCCTTCTTTCATTTTACTCTCTGGGATTAAGGAAACCCTTCTCTACCATGGACTTTTCCAAACATTTATAAGGAAAGGCACTCCTAAACTTCAAGTGATATTGTAACAGAGAGAACCCTGTGCCCCACAGTTTACTCTGCGAGGGTATGCTTATGAGATAGAACGCTGGTCTTCTCCAAGACCCTTCTTCATTTAGGAAACTTTTCTAGCATCTTTTCCCCAACGTCATCTGCTGCGGGATGTTGGTAATAATTTCACCTTCAATAAGAGTGACAACATTGATGTTATCTGTGCTAACAAAACATGAAATTGTATTTGAATGGCATTGAGTAAGTGCAAGTAGTATCGGTTAGGGATGTGTTCAGCTGTCACAAAAAGGCTGCCGCCAGTGGCATAATCAAAGTGAGTTTTACTCACAAAGAGGCTGTAGGCTGTGCTCCATTAAGGCAACAATGTCATCGGCAGCAGGCTGCATGCAATGGCAGAGCTGCCAATTTCTTTATGACCTCCTACAAAATTTTGGAAAAAAGGTTAGCAGCTATTAATATAATACCAATGTTTTTAGCATTTACCGTCTTCAAGATGCAGCACATGTGTGATCATTTCAAGCTCACAGCACATCTGTGAGGTACAATTGTTGATGTATTTTGGAGGTCATTCATTTTCTTCTTAAGTCAAAAATTAGCTGTCATATGTCTAGGGCATGTGGCTTCACCAAATCCCCTCCTAGGTTTCCTTGGCTTATCAATGCATCAAGCAAACTCATAGGAATTCTAGATTTTAATCCTTGTGGGCCATGGAGAAACCAGTTCTGCCTTATCAAATCACATTACATACTCAGGCCATTCAGTATACTCTCAGATGAACCCTTGGAAGGTGCTCCTGTATTAGCGTTGTATTTCTGTTGGCAGGAACCTTACCACGTTTCCTTGTTTTAATTCTTAGCATCATATACCAACTGCAATATCATCACGGAACAATGGTGGCCTCCAATGTAGCATCATCAGCTCTGGAAACTTCAGATATGGCCACGGTAACAGTTAAGGTGGACTCCAACCAGTTCTTGGCCACTTGGACTTGTTCTGATTCTCTCTGTTTATCTACCTCCCACCCCACACTCCCAGCCCCAGCAGCAGTGAGAATCTGGTCAGTCAGGGAATCTCCATAGATACAGATGCAGATGCAGATCATTTCTCTGGATAATCTTTATGGTTGACTGTGGCCTGGGTAGCAGGACTGGTTCAGACAGAAACACCTGATTTGGGTGCCATCAAGCCGTCTCTGTGCCCTCTCTGAGAAATAGGACAGTATGCATTTCAAACACTTCAAGTCTCCACTTCTTCCTGCACACTTCTGTGTTTTGTTGCTTTCATCCACCTACCAAAGCAACCCAAACTTTATGCTAAAGAGAGTGGGGCTCCTGTGTCCTTTGCAGATGGGAATGCTGTTACTAGTTTGGGTTATCTTAACAAAAGCTGGCACATTACCTAAAAATGTAGAATTCTGTATGAATTCGGAATCCGCACCTGTAGGAAGCCCTCCATGATTCCGTTGATTAGGGAGAGGTATCAGACCATACTGTAAGAAACCCTGCCTTCGAATGCTACAGCTCTATGGACTTTCAAAGCACTATTTTTAACCTGGTTATCCAAAGTCGTTAAGTCATTGTGACTATACATTCAGAACTTTTTTAAGATCTGGATCGTAGTCTCCAATTTTTTCATGGCCTTCCTAACCCATTAATTCCCAGAGTTCTCTTTATTTTTGAATCGTTCCCTTGGGCATTTGACCACACCTGTCAAATAAAAAATAACCTCAATTTGAATATGAACATTTAAGAGCAGTCACGTGTTCAGTGCCCAAATATTTTATTATTTCTGTTAAGAGTTTATTCTGTCTGTGGATGGTGAAGAAACAAATGCCTGTTTTTTCTTTTTTTGTTTGTTTGTTTGTTTGTTTTCATTTTCCCCACATAAGTAAGTAGATGTGCAAGGCAGAATGCTAGGTACCTGTCAAGGGTAATAGGACGTTCAGGAGTGTAAATGAGATTTCTGTCATCAAAAAAAGAAAAAAAATTATTTGATGAACTAAGATAAGCTAAGCTTTAAAAATGAAAGGAAAATAGCCATGAACTCAGATAAAAGTTAGGCAATGAAGTACTTTTCCCTAAGGCAGCAAGGAGTTATGAGAAATACCATGATCTGTAGAGTGTGTACTACAAAGCTCTACTGACACGATGATAAAGCTCACCTTTAAAGCTTGCTTTGTGTACTGATATTATTCCTTTCTTCTTGAAATCTAAAGAAGCTTTTTCTCTTTGGCTGTTAACATGAAATGAAAAGACACTTTCCCCCTATCTTTTCTTCTGCCGTATTTACACTGAGCTTCTTACAAAAGTCTTTTATGTATTCGTTGCTTTTTATCTTCATCCTTTGTCGAAAACAAGCCTTGAGATTGGGAATGATGTGGACTATTTCTAACCCAAGCTCACAGGACTTAACTTCTCATAAAACCCATCATTTGAGGAGGCAATGAACTCGTATCATGGAGTTCCTTGTGCAGCCCATGGGCAGGATTCCACTGAAAGAATCGATAGCATCATGGAGACCCTGTCTCTGGAAGGAACTAACAACAAATAAGGATTTGACCTTATAGGCTGATTTTCCTAGGAATTTAGGAATCAAGAGGGCCAGAAGTGGGATGGTGGGAGAGGGACACTGGAGAAGGGCTGAATACCCAGGTTCACTTGAAGCCAACTGAGCAGAGGAAGGTTCTGTCCTGGAGGAGCTTGTGTCAGTAGGGATCAGCTCCCAATTGTTACAGACTTAGTGAAAATACACTCATGAGAGCGTACAAGAAGGATGCTTCCAGAACTCTAAGAGGTTATGTTCCTTTCTTATGTCTTTCTTTATGGAAAATGTCTTGGGGGTGCTTACTTCCCCTTTGTGTGTCCACAGTTCTTCTTCCCACTAGTTGTGTTGTCATGAACCTCCTTACGTAGCCCTTGCTCCCCTCCTAGACCATGTGTTCCTCATGGGTAGGACTCATCTTAGCCATCCGTGTGTTGTTACTACAGTGCCAGCCATGGGCAAAGGACCCTGTCCATACTGAATGAATGCAATGTTTTATAGAGTTTCAGTTCCCAATTTTTACAGAAGAACTAGCTGTCTCACTTCAATTTGATGTGTAACAGCAGCAGTCTATAAAGGGGAGTCTCTCTCACATTCTCTCTTTTTACAAACACCTGCATCATCAACTTTTGATTAACTCTTACCCTTTTGTGATAAGATGAATTGGGTGGAACCTTTGCCATCCCTTACGATCTTCTTTGCAACCCAACACCACTTAAATTCCCTATCCTACAGTAAATTCTTGCTTAGCAAGAAGCAATATAGTTCAGTGAGTAAGAGGGTGGACCCTGGAGCCAGGCTGACTGGGATCTCAAATCCTATTTTGCTCTATATCTAGCAGCAGACCTTTGGACAACTTACTTTTTCTCTTTGCTACTCAGTTTTCTCAGCTGTAAAATCAGGCACAACCTAGCACCTTCACCATAGAGCTCTGAAATGAATTCAGTGGGGTAACAACGGTAAAACACTCAGAATAATGCATGGAACCCCCTTCACTGCGAGTCAGTAAACACTCGCCTCTATCAGTGATGTAATTACGGTTTTGACCAAGTCGCTGCTTGCTTACTTAAAACCTTCACGTTGGCTGTGTTGATAGTACAGAACAGGTGAACTGTGGAAGGCACCATGTCAGAGTCAGGCTTATGTGGTAGAATGAGGCCCAATTCCCTGATGCTGGGGATTGCAAGAGGATACTCAAGGGCACAGAGAGGCACAGAGAGGCACAAGGCTCTCGGGACAAACCCATAATGAGATGATCAGAAAGCCATAAGAAAACAGAGGGAACAAACTAATTTCTCTTTAGTTCCCACCATACACCAGTACAGTTCTCTGCAATTCACACATGTTTCCCTCTCAAGCAAACATAACAGGCCTGTGGGAAAGGTATTATTATTCCCACTTAACAGGCAACTAGACTAATGCTTAGAAAGCTTACATAACTTGCCAAATATCACATCTATGTGGCAGAGCTAGGATTTGAACCAGCATCGGTCACATCCCACTGCCTCTACCAAACTTGAGAAACATCTTTGGAAGAAGTGAAATACGTTAATCCTAATCATGCACCGAATCACATAGGACTGGATATTATAGGCCCATGAAATCCCAAGGCGGAAAAAAAAAATTAATTTACGAAGGCTATTTTGCTTATTGTTATATTCCTCAGAGTGCACCGCTTAAGTGTTCTCTATTTACGAAATGACTGAGTTTATGAGGGAATGGACAGAAGTGTGAATACCTATGCTCATACGATTACACCATGTAGTTTGGTTGAGGATCTTGAAACAATCTGCCTTACATCTAAACTCATCAGAGTAACGGGAACGTTAGAGCTGTCATAGCAGGTGAAAGAGAAGGTTACTTATCATACCACTTGTCCCAAATTACTCGTAGACCAGTTTCAAAATCAGCACACAAACATAAGACAGTGAGAGACAGACAGGAAAGCTCAGAGAGAGGGAGAGAGACAATCCCAAGCAGGTTCTATGCTTCCGCACAAAGCCTGATGCAGAACTGGAGCTCGCAAACCATGAGATCATGACCTGAGTCGAAAGCAATACAGTCACATGCCTAACTGACTGAGCCATCCAGGAGCTCTCACCTTTGTTCACATAGTAATTCCCAGGTTTTTACGTAGATAAATGACAGACCTCACAAACAAGAACAAAACAGATTAGAACGATGGTTCAAAACCAAGGATTGCAAGATTGCAGTAAGGACGTAATATGTGGGAGTAATCGGGGTGGGTGGGAGGAATAAAGGGCCAGGGGGCAGATGGAGGGTCTGTAAATGGACGTTGGCATTCTAGCAAAGGTGGAGAGTTGTTACTTCCACTCCTTTCCTCCAGAACTTGTTGCCCCAGCATGTGGTGTCCACTGACCATATGCTTCAGAGCTGGAGGATGGATAAGCTGCCCATTGTAATCAGGGGAAAACATTCCACCCACAGAATTCACTAATTCCCCTGTTCTGTAATGTTTACCCTCTCACTGGCATTGCTAAAAGCACCTACTTTCTCTACACCACCATAGAACAGGTGGATTTTCCCTTGTCAGCCTTTGCTCGCTTACTTGTCCGTTTATTGGTCCACCTGTGGCTTTATTCACCACTCACCGAAAACTGACAGGGACTCTGTGTGCCAGGCTCTGTTCTCGAGGTATACCCCTGCCTCCGTGGTGGTTGTGGGTAATTCTTGACTTCTGGGCTTCCAGCTACTACATCACGTGCGGCTCTCCATCACCCTCTGTTGCTTTTTCATTGTCATTGGGCAGGTGTCTGTCTGCTTCTTCTCTCTAATTATGTACACGGTAGAAATCAGTGCTTTGAGGGTATGGATGACTGCAGTGAACAGACTCCTGGACGTGTCTTTTACCTTGGGGAATTGTGCATATTTGTGTTTCAAAATCTAGTTTATCCTAGAGGTAGACATTTGAAACAAAGCACACACAGTCCAGACGGGGCTCAAGAAACAAAATCGTTGGATGTGTCCCCGAGCCTGGTAGCAATGCAGGTGCGCTAGAGGCCTACAGATGCGGAGCTAGACTGTTGTTGGATGACAGCTTCACTGTGCATCTTCAGCTAGGAAGTGGTACAGCTGGAATGAGAATTCTCCTAGTGTGATTCTTGGCCAGTGTTTTCCTGCTCACTCATCGGCCTGGGAGGGCTGAGACCTTTTGGAACTTTGTTGCGTTTTGCTGCAGAATCAAACACTAGCTAGGTTTCTCAGGTACGTATAGAATGGGCTGTGACAGAAAGGTGGGGTGGGGGTCAGTGAGACCTGGCAGGAGGGAGGAAAGTGAACAGGCAGGAGAGGGGGACTGACAGAGGCTGTTTTCTTCCATTTTGTTCTGGGAAGACCTTAGTGAGGATGTCTTGTCCTGAGTACTGGTGAAGTTTATATACTGGCCGTGGAGTTGGGCGGGCACCCTAGAGAGAGTCCTGACAGTCTGAGGGAAGTGTGTATGTGTGTGTGTGTGTGTGTGTGTGTGTGTCAGAGAGAGAGAGAGAGAGAGAGAGAGAGAGAGACAGAGAGAAACAGAGAGAGGGAGAGAGAGAGAGGGAGAGAGAGAGAGAGAGAGAGAGAAACAGAGAGAGGGAGAGAGGGATAGAGAGAGATGGAGAGAGAGAAGTCCCAGTAAGGGAATGTGATATTTATTCGGATTGCCTCTTCAATTCATTTTGAAAGGATTCAAATCACAGGGAATTTTTCTTAAAACTGAAAGTATGTACTGAGATTAATCCTAATAACATGAATAAGAAAATAAGATCTAGAACATGATGTCCATCAATTTATAAATCAATCCTTCTGGAGCAGAGGGGTCACCATGGTTGAGAAGTAGGGGGATCTGTACATCCCATGTCTCTCAAACAAAGTGCTGAAGCCAAAGCATTTTGAACCCCAAAAGTCTGCGAGGAAATCAGACTGAATTCTCCCTGAAGGAAATGAGACACCTTGAGAGATGACAGGTGGCTGATTGTGAACTGGGGTACATAAATTGGGCCAAGAAGGAATGGAGGGAAGAGATCCCCTTCTGCGGAGAGACAAAAGTAAGAGAAAGAGTGGCTGCGGAAGTGTAGGGCTGTATGTGGATAAGAGGAGAACCTCGGACTGGGACTGACAGGTATCTTATCTCTAACTGTGGGGCTTTCTTGGGTCTGGGGCTAGGATCCCTGTATGTGCACATGGGGAGGAGAGGAGCCAGCATTGGTTTCAGGGGTAGAGCAGGGGCACAGTCCACAGAAGGAGACAGTAGCCCCTCCCTGGTGGGCTGTGCAATAGAACAAAGCCTGCCCGCATCCTCCCCCCCCCCCCCCCGGATCAGTGTCTGGGTCTAGGGCGCAGTCTGCAGTAGGAGAAAGTGGCTCCCTCACTGGAGGCGTCGCTGTGGGACAAAACAATGCCTGCCTGCATCCATCATGCCCAAGCTCAGCAGTGAGGTCAACAGCGCAGTCCACAGCAGGAAAAGGCGGGGCTCCCTGAATCACAGCAGCACAAACAAAGCCAGGAAGACATTTGGAGCAGCACAGAGAGGCACTGCCCCAGTGCCAGAGCACACGGAATGGGTCTGTGAACCTCCACAAGCGCTGTGCCAAAGGAGTCAGCGGAGCAAGAAGGACCACCCTGCGTGTGCTCTCGGCACAATGAGGACAACTGGAACGGAGTACACCAGGTCATGCAGAAGAGGCTGGGCATCACCATTTCCCCCCTGCCACCACCACCAAGGCGGGGCCTCAGGGATCAGTCCAAGGGTCCAGAGTGGAGGTGGGACCAGCCTACCCCAAACCACGCCCCTCTGTGCTGGGTACCTGGTTGTCTGATGGAGCAGGATAGGTGCTGTGGAACCAGGCAGCTCCGTCTTCCGGACCGGTGATGCTGCCTAGACTGGAGTAATTCCGGGACAATTCTTGTTCTTTAGACGTATTCTCCCTTCCTATCTCTTCCCTCCTTTAGGTTGATAACTTTGCTTGTTGGTTTGTTTAAGCAGACATTTATAATCCATTCCCTTGATACATTTCCTACCTATACTTGTATACTTGCCTTTCTCTCTCTCTGGGATAATCAAGCCATCTAGTTTCTCTGTCTGGCTAAACTTATCTTCCTTTTGTTCCCCCACCTCCTTCCTTATTTTCCTTTCTCTCTGTTTCCATTAAGCCATTTCGCCTCCCAGCCTGGTCAATATATATATGTTTTTCCTTTTCCCCACTCCTGTCATTTCTCTCTTTATATGTGTTCTTCCAACAGCAACGTCTCTATCTTGTTCTTTACTTGTAGCTGGTGTTTCTGGTCTGTTTGTTTGTTTTGTTTTGGTTTTTGATTTCAGACTGTTTTTCTGTGTGTGTGTGAGCGTGTGTGTGTCCATTTATTTCTTTTATTTGCACGTTGCCTTACATGTCTCTCTTTCCTGTTTGTTGGTTTGTTTGTTTTCCTTTCCAGAGCTACTTCAAGGAACAAATAAAAGCACACCTTGTGGAGGGTCAAACACATCATTACGAGTAGAGAACTCAAACAGCCAATGTCACAATAACAGAGAGCAAGTAACACTCTCCAAGAAACACTACCTGCAGGGCTAGAACCGGCAGAGGGCGTGAGCCCCCTTTCCTATAGCAATTCTTGCAGGTGCAGAGCAAATAACAAGCTTGTAAACCTCCTAGGAGAGAGAAACTAGCCAAAATAATGACACAGAAGAATTCCCCTCAAAAGAAATTCCGGGAAGAAGTGGACAGCTAACGACTTGATCAAAACAGATATAAGCTACATATCAGAATTTAGCATAACAGTCCAAAGATTAATCGTTGGGATTGGCCAAGCCATAGAAGACAGCATGGAATCAATTATTGCGGAGATCAAGGAAATAAAAAGTAATCGTGATGAATTCCAATGCTATAAATGCGGTGCAAATTAAAATGGAGGCAGCCACAGCGCGGATTGAAGAGACAGAGGGGAGACTAAATGAATCAGAAGGTAAAAATATGGGGAAAAGGAGGTGAGAAAAAGATAGAAAAAATTGAGGATCGAGAGGGGAGAATTAGAGAACTAAGTGATGAAATCAAATGGAACCATATCCATATCACAGGATTTCCAGAAGAGACAGAAAAGGGGTGTGAAGATGACCTTGAACAAATCATAGCTGAGAACTTCCACAAGCTGGGGGAGGACACCGGCATTGAAACCCAACGGGCACAGAGAACTCCCTTCAGATGTAACCTGAGTTCATCTTCTGCACAACATAGCATGGGGAAACTGGCAAAATACAAGCATGAAGAGAGAATTCTGAAAGCAGCTAGGGATGAATGGACCTTCACATACAAAGGTAGAGAAGTATTGGGATAGAAGCAGACCCATCCACTGAAATCAGACAAGCCATAAAGGACTAGTGTAATCTTCAATGTGATGAACAGGAAAAATATGCAACCAAGAATCCTTTATCCAGCCAGCCTGCCATTCAGAATCGAAGGAGAGGTAAAGGTCTTCCCAAACAAACCAAAACTGAAGGAATTCACCACCGCTAAACCATCCCTACAAGAGATCCTAAGAGGGATTCCTTGAGGGAAATGTCGCAAGTATCACAAAGTACCACAGACACCAGTACAAGCATGAAAACTACAGACATCACAATGCCTCGGAACCATCGCTTTCCATAACAACAGTGCATGGAAGTGGAATAAATGCTCCAACCAAAAGACACAGGGTATCAGAATGGATAATACAAAACAAGACCCATCTGTTTGCTGTCATACAACAGACTCATTTCAGACCTGAGGACACCTTACCCTTGAAAGTGGGGGGATGGAGAACTACCTTTCATGCTACTGGGAGTCAAAAGGAAGCTGTAGTAGCCATACTTCTATCAGACAAACTTGACCTGAAATTAAAGTTTGCAGCAAGAGATGTTTAAGGACATTATTAAATAATTACAGTGTCTGTCCATCAGGAAGAGCTAACAATTATAATGACTATGCACTGAATTCCGAAGCACACAAATATTTAAAACATTTAATCACAAACATAAACAATCTTATTGATAAGAATGTAGTAATTGCAGGGGTTTTAATACTCAACTTACAACAATGGACAGAAAATCTAGACAGAATCAGGAAAAAAACAATGGTCCTGAATGATACATTGGACCAGAAGGACATGACAGATAATTTAGGACTCTACATCCCAGAGCAGCAGAGCACACTTTCTTCTGGAGTGCACGTGGAACATTCTCCAAGAGAGACCACATACTGGGTCGCAAAAAGCCTTCAATAGATATAACAGCATTGAGATGACACCATGCACACTTTGAGATCACAATGTTTGGAGCTTGGCATAAAGTACAGGAAAAAGTCTGCTCAACCTCTAAAAGCATGCAGGTTAAAAAACATCCTACTAAAGAATGAATGAGTCAACCAGACAATTGACATAAGGAAACAAATAAAAATGAAAATACAACAATCAACGCTTTTTGAAAAAAAATTAATTAAAAAGATGGAAAAAGGGTTACTGAAGCTGAGTTTTGCATATTTGAGAGAGCTTGTTATGCACTAAGGAGTCTGAGTGCTTGGGGTAAAGGCCATTTCCATACCTTTCTTAGTTCTGTGACCTTGAGCAATTATAACATCTCCTTCAGCCTCAATTCCTTCTTCTGGACACAGGGTCAATTGAGATGCTTTATGAGGTAACGTGCCTGCCACAGGGAAGTGATTGGTAGCTGTAAGTTCATTGCTCTGCCCCTCGTATTCCCAGGACTCCTGCCAGGGAGCCTGGAGGCCTGCGTGCTGGCCTGAATCTGCAGCATTTTCAGGCAAATCGTTCACTTTGTGATTAAGGCTTCCCGTTTCACTGAGCCCTTGATTCACCCCATGTGTTCTGGCAGCTGCTGCCCTGCGTGGGTTCCCTCCTCCTTTTTGAGACCCTTACTTGGTGTTGTGGGATACAGTGATCACACCACCTGAGCATCAGTTATTAGCAATAAGCGTGATTCCTCTGAGTACCTATGGTATTCTGATTATTCCCACATAAAGCTAGTGTTCTGCAGCTCTGATTATCTGCTAAATTATACCAAGGCATAGTTTAGAAGATTCTTTTGTTGTTGTTGTTTTTGTTGTTGCTGCTGTTGTTGTTGTTGCTGCTGCTGCTGCTGCTGTTGTTTTTGTTGTTTAGAAATCATTTGCTTCAGGTTCATCTAGTCTATCCAGTAACACCTGCAATAACAGTGAGATAAACTTTGGTTTTACCTTTTTTCACTTTTTACCGCCAGTGGATTTTGTTTTTGTTTTTGTGTTTCAGCCTCCCTTTGGAAATTCTATTTCTTCCATCTTCTCGCTCATGTGTCCTAAAGAGACAACTGATTGTTTACCAGTTGCTGTCTCTGGGAGGTTGTTGCTGTTTGCCAGGTGTTAGTATTGGCATGCCAGGCCTGGGGTGTTCATTCTTTCAACAGACTTTTGTTCCAGATCTTCATGACAAAGGCAACAGAATGAAGAAGGTACTGTGTTGAAGCAGTTAGATTTCATCATTATCCACGTGGATAATCCCACGACCAAGAAAACTTTACCTGGAAAGATTATCATTAACATTTGAAAAAAAAAGAGATAAAGAGTTTCTCAACCAGAAGATAAAGAAGTTTATCACCACTAATCAGCAATGCAAGAAATGTTAACCAGGATAATCATAATTAGATATTAAAGAATTATGAATAAAATATGTAATATATGACAACATAAACATAAAATATGGAGGAGGGACTTAAAAAGTTACTGTTTGTATTGTATTTTACTAAAAAATATATGTTTTATTTCATCTTTGAGAGAGAGAGAGACAGAGTGTTAACAGGGAGGAACAGAGAGTGGGGGAGGCAGAGAATCTGAAGCAGGCTCCAGGCTCTGAGCTGTCAGCACAGAGTCCAACGTGCAGTTCAAACTCACGTATTGTGAGATCATGACATGAGCTCGAAATTGCACACTTAACTGACTGAGCCACCCAGTTGCCCCAAAGGTTAGTCTTCTTAAATTTCTTGAATGTGTGTATATTTAAGAGACCACCAAAATAACATAGACTGCTGTTTCCTTGGGATGTTATATGTAAGCCTTGTGATAACAAACTCAAAACACAAAATACATGAAAAATAAGGAAAAGAAAGCCAAGTAAAGCACAACACAAATTCATCTATGAAAAAGAAAGAGAGTACGGAAAAAAAGAAACAGAGAACTACAAAAGCAACCAGAAAACAAAGAAAAAAATTTCAATTAGTACATAACGGTCAACAATTACTTTAAATATAAACGGCTGAAGTGCTCCAGTCAAAATACATAGGGTAACAGGATGGATACAAAACAACACTCATCCATATGCTGCCTATCACAGACTCTCTTCAGACCTAGACACATACAGACTGAAAGTGAAGGGATGGAGATACATTTCCCATGAAAATGAAAGCAAACAACAACAAGGACAACAAAAATAACATCAAACAACAACACCTCAGAACCAGGTAGCAACACCTATATCAAACCAAATAGACTTTAAAATCCTCAATAAAATATTAAACTCCACTCAACAACACACTAAAATGATTCCGTGGCTTTTATTCCAGGGAAACAAAGATGGCTCATCAAATCAATCAACATAATATCCCACCTCAACAAAACGGAGGGTAAACATCATATGATTATACCAATAAATGCAGAAAAAGCATATGACATAATTTATCATGTATCCATGGTAAAAGTTCTCAACAAAGTCGGGGGGGTGGACATTCCTCAACACATGAAAATATTATTTTATATATTGTTTATATTAAAAAGTTTACACCTAACATCTGAATTGTGAAAAACTGAGAGCTTTCCCTCTAAGATCAAGAACAAGATAAATATGACTACTTTTGCCACTCTTGTTTCTTATAACACTAGAAGTCCTAGCCACAGGAATCAGATAAGAAAAAAGGACTTAAAGTCATCTACGTTTGTAAACAAGCTAAATTGTCACTATCCGCAGATGACATAAGAATATGCATAGAAAACCCTAAACTTTCCCCACAAAAGTACATGAAGTAATAAACAAATTCAGGAAAATTGCAGATACGGAACTGATACACAGAAATTGGTATGGTTTCTATAAAATAATAACGAAGTCACCGAAAGAGAAATTAAGAAAACAACACGTGTTCATTATTGCACCAAAAAAAGAGAGAGAGTAAAATAGCTACGACTCAACTTATCCAAAGAAGTGAAAGAACTGTAGTGTGAAAACCATAAGTCAATGATGAAATTGAAGATGACACAAACAAATGGAAAGATACCCCATGATCTGGATTGGAAGAATTAATATAATTACAATATCCATATTACTAATAACTGTCTACAGTTTAAATGCAATCCCTATCAAGATACCAAAGGCACTTTTCACAAAACTGAAACAGCTAATTCTAAAATTTGTATGGGACCACAACGACCCTGAGTCGTGATAATCTTGAAAGACAAAAACATAGCTGGAGGTATCAAAACCCCAGATTTCAAGATGTACTACAGAGCTTCAAGTAAACGAATTAGTATGGGTAGTGACACAAATACAGACACATAGGTCGATGGGACAGAATAGAAAGCCTGAAATAAACCCATGCTTATGTGGTAAATTAACCTATAACAAAGGAGGCAAGAATAAACAATGGGGGAAAGACAGTCTCTTCAACAAATGGTATTGGGAACCCAGGAAATCTACATGCAGGTAGCTAGGACCCAACCCTAACGCTAGCCTGGGCTCTGACCCTAAAGGCACCTAGCATGGACGTCTAAAAGACATAACAGATTGGGGGCAATTACCATTGGGGAAAATCCTGAGTGGAAGTCACACTCTCTCCATAATTTTCCACGGCCGTAATGGAGTTGGAGGAGGAGATCCTGAGACAGTTTCAGTCTGGCCCACGCATACGTTTGGCTCCGCCCTTCCAACGCTATCCCTGACCCATAAGGGCACATGGGCCTTCATTTCAGTCCTGGAGGGAAATCACATCACTGTGGGTGGTTGGACCAAAGGCACTTCCGGGGAACCAAACCTACCCCTACCCACTGCTGTGCATCTAAGCGGGATCACCTTCTAAGGCTGAGAAAAGAAGCAGTGGGACATGGATTCCTCCTTTTTCTACCCTGTGTTCTCTTCGGGACCTCAGGAGATTGAATGCTGCCCACACTCACTGGGGACGATAGTACTTTACAGAGTCCACCAAATCAAATGCTAATCTCACCCAGAAACACTCTACAAATATCCCGAGAAAAATGTTTAGTCTTGGGCACCCCACGGTCAACTCAAGTAGACACGTAATAGTAACCATCACAGGGTCATTCTTGTCTTGCTTCCCTTCCCTCATTCACCTCCTATTAGTAACTTTCAAGTTCTGAAGTCGTTGCTTTTTATATTCTGACCAGTGTATAGCGTTAAGAGAAATTCGAGGAAAGTTGTCTTGCGCAGGGACTAGTGTTTCAGTTGATATGAAAATGTTTTCGGTAAGGTAAGGGAAAAAGAACTTAGCTAGGGCACAAACATACTCCACGTTACTTTATCAGGGGTGGCCCTTAGCTTTCCAAACCCTTAACACGCTCATGGGAAGGCAGTGTAACATGGGTGAGAGCATGCATGTTGGCATAGGAGCAGAGTTGGTGCCCATCCCAGCCACCCCACTCGTGTTTGTGTTATCTTGGACCAATTTCTTAACATATCTGAAACTCAGTTGCCTAATTTATAAAACGGAAATAATAACAAAGGGTCAAAAAGATTAAATGACACTATTGGCAAGGTGCTTAATCCAACACCTGACAACACGGAACAAGTGCTCCACAGATGATAGCCATCATTATCCTCATTTGAACAGCTAAGACAGGCTAATATTCTGTCTGGGGTCAGATACCTACAGGGGAATCTCAGGTCTTCTGACACTGATTCTTTAATTTGGAGGAAGCCCAGGGCAAGGATGGCTGAAAGAGTACAAGGAGGTAGAGCAGTAAGCCAGTCCTCTATCCACCTCTTATTTGATAGTCCAGTTGTATATTCATCTCTTTCCTTCCACTGAAAAAAAATGCAAATCCCTCCCTCTAGAAGAAATAATACACAGACGCTTGCATGTAATATTAAGTGTTAGGCTCTGTAAAACTGGCACATGCATCAACTCATTTAATCTCACAATGGCCCTTCATATGGAGTCCTTATTCCAATTTCCAGGTGAGGAAATTGAGACCTAGGAAAGTCAAGTGCCTTCCCCATAACTTGTTTTTGACCGTGTTAGACAACAACCCTAGAATCCTCCTCCGTGTCCAGTGTGTTTTCTTCTGTGCCACAGTTTGTTCTCTTCCCAGGCGAACACTGCTAAAGAATCATGTGAACAAAGCAGTAAAAAAAAATTCATTTAAAACGCCTAGTTTTCACCCAACTACTGCTTTCTGGGTGACAGTGGTGTGTTTTCTCTCTGAGAAACAAAGGTGAGAAATTCCAAACCTCAGCTTTTGTTACGGAGTTATGAAGACCAGTAAAAATTAGTAAAGCTCACTGGCAGATTAAGGTTTCCAAATCGAAGACATTAGTTTCAATTCTCATATTATGTGTGTTAAAGTGGGAGCTGGGATTTCACATGGCTTTGACAATCGCCATCAATTCCTTTTTCAAGATTTGACTGCATATTCTCATTCTTTCCTTTTTTTCTCTTTTCTAACTATACTTCCAATCTGCCAGCTCAATGCTAGTTTCTCCCTATGTCTAGCAATGGCCATTCTCCATATGTCCCCATTAAATCTATCATCAAAGGAGAATAAAAAGATGAAAGAACAAAGCCACAGAAGTAAGACTCAATACTAAGTTGTAAACTGGTGTTAACACGTCTACTTCCAGCCAAATGTAATAACAAACACTAGATTTATACTCCTTATGGAAGCAGCTAAAAGCGTAGACAAAATATATAAGAAGCTGTTCTCAAAACATCAGACATGAGGCAGTGAAGGGCAGTGATCCCTGATATTGGGAAATAAGTGACATGGTTCCTATAGTGCCCTAGGTTATTGACTAGGCTGGGTTTTGAGTCTGTGGTATAGAGAGGAGGAAGCTGGCATAGCCCAACATTTTCCATGAATTGTGGAGGGGGTAGTCACTGACAGGAAGACTGCTATATTTCACAGAGCAGAGTACCAAAGAAGAGAAAGTTGTTCACAGAGAGAACTCCAGAGATCAACAGATGGTCTGCCTTGAGTACTCAATGGAATATTGATAAACTCTTGTGTTTGAGGACACTGAGACCAGGGCAAGGAACAATACCCACTGACATACAGGGTCAGGAATAATGCCTGACAGCCAGTGTGCAAGACCTCACAATGTACATGCCATTTGGAAAATACTTGATTTTTGTGTCAGTGCTGGACAAAAATTATCCGTAAACTAAGTGCTGCCTGTGCCTTGCCCAAAATATCTTTAAAGAAAGACCTGAAAGGATCAAGCTATTTGTAAGTAACTAAACCCTGTCCCAAATCAGAGGCAAGGATATTTTTAGGAATCTAAAGGTATCCAGCATCTGACAGGCTAAAACTGACCATGTTTGGCAGCCCATAAAAAATTATCAGGCATCCAAGAAGCAGGAAAATAAGACACGTAAGGAAGAGGAAATCAACTGACACTGACCCAGAAATTACACAAATGATATAATTTATACATCCGAACATTCAAATAGTTGTTATAACTATTATCAGTATATGCAAGAAATTATAGGGCAGAATGAGCATGTTAAATAGAGACATGCAAGTGGTATGTAAGACCTAAACCAAACTTCGCATGACAAAAGCAATGACTAAAATAAAAAATCTGGTCTATGTTTACTGAATGGAATTAAAGGCATATAGACAGTGCAGAAAAAAAGGTTGATGAACCTAAAGACATAGCAATGGAAATCGTCTGAAATGGAACACACAGACAAAATATGCCTGCAAAGCATCCAACATACATGTAATTGTATCTCCAAGGAACACAGACAAGAAAACTAATTTGAGTAAAGAATGAAACTAATTTGAATTTATAGTTGGTAAGTTTGATGCAAACTAAAAATATATAGTTCCAGTAAGGTCAATGAACTTCAAGGACAGGAAATATGATGAAAACTACACCAAGGCACCCCACAATCAAATTGCTTTCATCCAGGGAAAGGGAGGGAAAAGATTTCTCATCAGAACCAATGCAATCTAGAATACCGTAGGATAACATTTTTTAAGTACCTAAAGTAAGCAACCATTATGATCTGGGGTTAGGCAAACATTTCTTAGCTACACCACCAACAATATGATTCTTTACAATAAAAACATATGATTGGATTTTATCACACTAAAACTTTTGCTTTTCCACGAACAGAGACTTTGAAATCACAAGACTGAGACTGGGAGAATATATTTACCAATCATCTCTGTGAAATGGGACTTATATCTAGAACATATGGGCAATCCGCAAGATTCAATATTCTGAAACTAAATAATCCAAAAAAAGGCAAACGATTTGAGAAGACACATTACCAAAAAAGATATATGTACAGCAGATACACACATGAAAATGTGTTCAGCATCATGAGGGGAAATGCAAATATAAACTACAATGAGATAAATGAGACACAATGAGATCAACTACTACTTCATGCCTACAAGATGTCTAAAATCAAAAGACAGGGCTCTGAAGTGTTAGCTAGCATATGAAAGAACTGGAATTCTCACACACTGCTGATGAGAATGTAAAAGTGATAAAACTACCAGGGCAAACAGTTTGACAATATCCTAAAAAGCTGAACATGTAACCTATTCTATGACTCAGACAAATCTGCTCTCAAATATTTTCCCTAGAGGGATCAAAGTATATGATCATACAAATTCAAAAAAAAAGACAGAAAGAAAGAACAGAGAAGAAAAGAAAAGAAATGAAAAGAAAAGAAACGAAAAGAAAAGAAAAAAATGAATGTTTATAGAAGCTTTTTTTTCAATAGGCTAAGGAGCACTTGGTGCCTCAGTTGGTAGATTTCTTGATTTCTGCTTGGGTCATTATCCCAGGGTCGTGATATTGAGACTCACATTGAGCTCCACACTATGCATGGAGGCTGCTTAAGATTCTTTTTCTCTCCCTCTGCTCTCTCTTTCTCTTTCTCTCTCCCTCCCCCTCTCCCTCTCCCTCTCTATCTCCCTCTCCCTCTTCATCTCCCTTTCCCTATATCTCCCCCACCTCTCCTCTCACCCTCCCCTCTCCTTCTCACTCCCTCTCTCTCAATCTCTCTCTCTCTCATAAAAAGAAATAAATATGCCACGTGTGGAAATAATACAAATGTCCACTGACATGTGAACGGATAAACAAAGTAGTAACAGACTATTGATACACACAACACTATGGATAATATTCAAAATACTAAGTGAAGTAAGTCAACTCCCTACTCCTAAATAATAAGGAGCATGTCTATATAATTTTATTTGTATAGTATTCTAGAAAATCAAGATAATATGTAGGGACAGAAAACAGACCACAGTTTGCCTAGGATGGGAATTGGGAAGACGTGGGGGCGGAGGGATATATAAGGGATACAAGGACATTTTTGTGGTGACAGACATATTCTTTTCCTTGTTATGTATACATTGGTGGATATGTGACCAAAATTTACCAAATTATGTAATTGTATCTATTAGCATTAGTATTAGTATTAATTATTAATTATTAATTAAGTAATTTATTTATTAGGGCTTTTTTTCAGAGAGAGAGATGAAGCGTTCATTACGGGGGGAGAGAGGCAAGGGAGAAAGTGAGAATCTGAAGCAGACTCCATGCTTAGCATGGAGCCCAATAAAGGGCTTAATCGAACCTGGGATCATGACCTGAGCCAAAATTAAGAGTCTGATGCTCAAGTGACAGCCATCCAGGTGCTCCACCAATTACGTACTTTCAATATGTACAGTTTGTGTATATCAGTTAGACATTAATGAAGTTGTTAAAAACAAACAAACAAACAAACAAACAAACAAACAAAACATGATTGGATATTGTGTCTTTTGACCTCTGGGGCCGCTATTTCAAACCTGGTCCACCAGCATCTACTGATTCTCGGAATCCCCAGTATCTTTCATACATTCACATAAGTTCTTCAAAATAAATGTAACTTGGGAAAAGGGGAAATCCCCTGGCAGTTATCACGTGTATCAATTATAAGTGTCACAACACTTAGAACTATGATCCATACATGAGATGGGTGATATAGCACATGTTTGCTTTCGACAACTTGGAGCTGTTTGAGTCCCAGCACCCCATTACCCTTGTACACTTGTTAATTACTTGTTTACCAGTTAATTGGTCCTCTGCCTCCTTATACTGTATAAAAAGGGGCTTGGTCTGTCTTGCTCACTTCTGTGTTTATAATGGTCCAGAACCAGGCTGGAACGCTGGCAGAAAAACCTAGTGGCGCTCGGAGATCTTCTTTGGATTGCAGATCTTGTGGAATGGCGGGCTCAGGAGACCCTGTTTCTCCAAACGTCTGAGCGCTGAATGCAAGTGGGGCAGGAAATTTACAGTCATCACCTGCCATATCTGTGGGGGATTTCCTGCACACAGAAAACAAAGGGGGAAGAACCAGGAGGTGGGGTCTCTAAAATAGAGACCAGAGTTCGTTTTTGTCCCACCGGCCGTCTTTGGTGCAGTATTTTATTCACTTCTCCAACATTGTCCCATTTTATGTCTTTTAAGAAGATTTTTAGTAGGTATCACCTTTCAGTTTTTTAGGTTGGTACCCTCAGAAGGCTAAGATGCCTGCAGCAGTTTGGTGAGCAACAGTGTTTTCAATAAAATGTATTCTGGTATTCAGTATACAGGGGCCAATGGGTACAAGTAAAATTATGGAGAAGAGGGGCCCTGCCAGGGCAGGAAGCCAGGATCCCAATCCGTGAGATCTCATTTGTTCCATTGATGGTTACTTTCCCCTTGTCTAAGGTGAATTTTTATTTTTATTATTATTATTATTATTATTATTATTATTATTATTATTATTATTATTATTATTATTATTATTATTATTATTTCCTTACCCTTAGTTGGGAGTATTTCTGACTGGTTTAAAAAATAGCAACATTCCTTCCCCGAAAATTTTCAAGTCCCTCCATTTTCTGAAGTGAGGAGGTCGGGGGCTTGTCTATTTTGGGGGGTTACTGCCACCAGAGAGTTTATTTGGTTTTGTAAAGTTACCAGAGACTCGGCCACCCGTTCCATGTCTTCATTTAGCTCTTGAGATAGTCTATGGTACAGTCCTATGCATAAACCTATGCCCCCTTATCCAGTTCCTATTCCTGTCACAATTCCTGAGCCTATCAGAATGGGTAGCAGGACTGCCCGTTTAGCCTGAGACTTGGGGCTAAAGGTTGTTAGGAACTGATCTTCAGTGTATACAAATATCTCTGGGGCCCGATATATGGAATAACATTTCGGAGTCCAGTTGGCCTCTAAGCATCGATAGGCCGAATTAGAACACAGATAGATCACCCCAAGGGTTCAACATAGGGTGTAGTCCTCATTAAGGTTCTATCTCTTCCTCCTAGAGAGGGAATTCAGGGACTGTATGGATTAGATTGTCGGCATTGGCACCCCTAGTGCCCAGGGGTCCAATTAAGACAGAGGTGTTGGTTTTGAGGTTTTCAGGAGATTCCTAGGTCAAACGGATTGGAGTAGCTAAGTAAGTCCTCTGGCTGAGGGGCAAGCACATCCAGCAGGTTTGCATGTGATTATCTATCTTATGGAGGACTAGTAGAGCAGTGTCGGCACAATACTGGAGTGGGGCATTGGTAGGCATCTGATTGACGGCTGAAGTTTCAAAGGTTGGTAGGCTGCTGGCAGAGTGGTCGCCTTTATGGCTTGTATTACCCTATCCTGGGTATGCTTTACAAATTTTTGAAGGGCCCTGTAGTGCAGCCCTCCCCTGTTTGAGATTCCCCATTGAGGAAGGTAAGTGTAGCCAGCTCGCTTCCCTCTCTGGAGGCCCTTGTTGTGACTTGGGTTACTGATAGTTTTGGTTATATCCTCGGTCCAATACTTAGCACTTGGGGCACCAGGTGACTGACAGAGAGTGGATGTTTTTCACATGTAGCAATCTTTGTGGAGGGAGGGAAAGGTGCTGAACCCCCTGGACCCCCTTATTGTCCTATGACAATTGTGGGGGCAAAGTGGATAAGCGGCAGTTGTGAGAGTGAGAGCAGTTATCATAATATACAGGCAATACTTGGTAACCCTCCCATCCAGAGGAGGTATGTGAGGCCCAGGATGCATCTTTTGCACCATATCAAGCTTGTTGGCACGGTCTCTATCAGCCCTACAGTAAGAAGTAAGACCAGGCTTATGACACCAGTAGGGGGCAAGGGTTGGCAGAGTTGCATTCAAACCCCTGGGCTTGGTTCACGCATTGATTCCTCAAGCTTCTGCTGTGTGCAGGCCAGCCATCTACCACGGTGTGGCTGGAGCAGGGCTGGACATCTCAGGGGTCAGTACCCTTTGAGGGTCAGTTTTAACGGGATGGCTGGATCTGGATCATTTCGCCAGGTTGTGGGTTCTTCTGAGTTGGACCACTTAACTGTGGAGTGATGGACCCATGGGGTGACACCTGAAGTTCTGGGGGCTATAGGAGTTGTTAGAATAACAGTGTGAGGCCCAGTCCACCATGGTATAAGAGGTTCCTTCTTCCAATCTTTGATCTACACAGAGTCTCCTGGCTGAAAGAAGTGAACGGGGTCCCTAAGGAAATTGTGACCCTCTCTATGGTGTATCTCTAACTTGTTTAGGACTGCCCCCAATTTCTGGAGCTGTTAGCTTATTTCCTTGTCTGCAATCTGGTGTAGGTCTCCTGGGAGCTTTCCTAAATGTGTGTGTGTGCGTGGGGGTGGGGGGGAGGATCGCCCATATAATAACTCAAAAGGGGAGAATCCCAGTGCCCCAGGCGGGCATTGGGCACACAGGACGACCAGCGGAAGCAAATCCGGCCATAGGGGGTTAGTCTCTTGGTGGAACTTGGCCAGGGTTTCCTTGAAGGTACAGTTCATCTGCTCTACCTTTCCCCTGAGCCCTGGGGGCGTTAAGCAGTGTGCAGTTTCCAGGCAATGTTAAGGGACATTGTTAGGGTTCGTATAATGTCCGCTCCAAATGCAGGTCCATTATTACTGTGTGTGGTTAAGCCCAATCTCCCATAGAAGAGCTTTGGCCCCCTCGTGACTTCATTCCATTCTGGTCTGAAATGCTTGGACCCATCCCAAATTGGTGCAGATTATTACAAGGAGGTACCTCAACCCTTTATTTGGTTGTATGTTGGTAAAGTCCACCCCTAAATCCATCCTTTGTGAGCCAGGCAGGGGCCGTGGGGCCGAGCAAGCATTGTTTTTGGCACACATTACACATTATTCACTGACAGCCTGGCATAATGCCGGCAGCTGGCTGATATTGTAGTTCTTTTTGAGGAGGACCTCTAGAGCAGTTTTCCCTA
The DNA here is from genome assembly GCF_028749965.1 of Puma concolor. Taxonomy (NCBI): domain Eukaryota; kingdom Metazoa; phylum Chordata; class Mammalia; order Carnivora; family Felidae; genus Puma; species Puma concolor. The sequence goes on along the minus strand of NW_028240236.1, from coordinate 1,351,773 downwards.
AGAGGGTGAGTTAGTTATCTTCCTTCACTAGGTGCTTTCACATAGATGACGGGACAAGACTCACCATCCGTCTTTGCTTAGTGTGCCCAATTCTGTCGAGGCCCAACTTCTTTCTTCACTTGTGTACATGGGTGTGGAGGCTTTCTTCTGGGGCACAAGAGTCAGAGTATAGGTAGGAGCTTCACCTAGGTCACCTCAGGCAGCCACTCTGGCTATTTTGTCGGCAAGGTGATTACCTTGATTTATGGGGTCATCTCATTTCTGAGGTCCCTTACGGTGTAGGATAGCTACTTTGTCTGGTAGCCATATGGTCTCAAGAAGCTGTATTTCTTCCTCGTTTTTGATAGTTTTCTCTGAAGCGGTAAGGAGGCCTTTTCCTTTATAGATGGCCCCATGTACATGCACAGTAGCAAAGCCATATGGGGAATCAATGTAGATGTTAACTCATTTACCTTTGCTGAGGATGATGGCTTAGGTTAAGGCGTACTGAGTCCAGCCTATTGTGCCGAACATCCTTCCGACAAGGCCATGGCTGTCCGATCTTCCGTGGCTGTGATGACCGCATACCCTGCTCTTTGGCTGCACTCTTCTAAATAGCTGCTCCCATCGCTGAACAGGGTAATCCCTGGGCTTGTTATACCCTGGTCTTGGAGGTCTGGGAAGCTGGCGTAGACTTCATCCACTACTCCAGAACACTCATGGTCAGGTTCTCCCTCCTCTGTGGGAAGGAACGTGGCCAGGTTTAGTGTTCTTACACTGTTTCGAGAGTGAGCCTTGGGTTGTCATATAGAAGGCCTTGGGATTGTGTCAGCTGAGAAATGGAGAGGAAATGATATCCTTGGGTGCTTGTGAGCCACACGACTGTGTGTGGGACCTTAACATTAAATGTTTGGCTCAGTGTGAGCTTGTCTTCATCCTTGATGAGCAGGACTGTGGCTCTGAAGTCTGAGGCACAGGGGCCATCCTGCAGCCACAGGATCAAGTTTTTTTTTTTTTTTTTTTTTTTTGGCAGTTAGAACACTGGCCATTGCCGAGGCACCATGCTCTGAGTGAGCACTCCTTTTTGTGTGTGAAGAAGTTAAAGGGTCTGTCTATGTCAGGCAAACCAAGGGCTGGGGCTTGTCCCAGAGCCAACTTTATTTCTGTGAAAGCGGCCTTCACCCCCTCAGTCCATGCGAGGAGCTCCCAGTTTGTTCCTCCCAACTGGTCATAGAGGAACCTCATTATGGCTGAGAATCTGAGGATTCTCAATGCGACAGAACCCTCTGGCCCCTAAACATTTACACAAGCCTTGTTTTGTTTGGGGCTGTGGCAGTGTGGTGCCACACTTTCCTCTTTCCCGTCATTCTCTTTTTCCTTTTGTGAGGAGGAAGCCTAAGTATTGGCCCTGCTGCTGACGAATCTGTGCCTTTTTCCAAGAGGCCTGGTACCCCAAGTAGGATCAGAGCTGTAGGAGGGCCTGTGTACCTTTCATATAGTTTTCCTGGGTGTCAATGGAAAGGAGGTCTTCTACATATTGCAGAAGGACATACCCTGCGGTTTCTTTCGGAAAGTCAGCGAGATCTGAACCTAGGGCTTCCCGCAGAAGAATGGGCGAGTTGTTGAAACCTTGGGAAAGTAGTGTCCAGGTCAGCTGCATCTGGCGCTCTGTAACGGGCTCAGTCCATTCAAAGGCAAACAATGATTGCCTTTGCGGAGCCAGGCAGAGGCAGAAGAAAGCATCCTTTAGATCGAAGCACTCAACCCTTCTGGCTGACCACCGAATTTGGCTGAGGAGAGTATACTGAGGGTTTGGAATGACTGGGTGTAAGGAAAGAGTCACTTTGCTAATGGCCCGCAAATCCTGTACTGGTTGGTGTCCTCCTCCTGGCTTCTTGCCTGGCAAGAGTGAGGTATTCCAAACTGATCGGCACTCAGTTAGGATACATCTTTCTCTGAGCTTGGTCAGGTGCTCTTGTATGCCCATTCTAGCCTCTAGTGGAAGGGGGTACTGCCTTGGTGTCTGAGGTTGAGCTGCAGGGATCAGGTCGACAATGATTGGGACCCGATTCCAAGCTACTTCAGGTGGATTATCATCAACCCATAGGGAGGGGAACGTAAGCCTGAATTCTTAGGGGCGACAAGGTACGGCCTGGGCACAGAACAGTCTCCATTCTTCTTCCCTTGGCAGTGGTATGGCAATTCCAGAGTTTCCTTCTGCCTTGGGTTTAATTGGAGGCTCGTGTGTCCAGTGGGTTCAAAAGGTATCTGGGCCCCAAGTTTGAGAGTAGATTGTGGCCCAGGAGAGGAATCGGGCAGTCAAGTAAGTAGAGGAACTCATGCCGGACCTTGTGACCCCCAAGTGCACCTTGTTGAGCTTGACAGAAGGGCTGTTGCATTGTTGTGTCCCAGTAGCCCCAAGTATGGTTGCTGCCTTTTGTCCTATGGGCGCTACCAGGGAAGTAACCAAGGAGTATTCAGCCCCAGTTGAAAAGTATTTCAACCATGAAAGTTATTGTTCAACCCTCCACCTCATTTCAGGTGTGGGTTCATGGGGGCCAAGAAAGAAAGAGTCCGGTCCACCTCAGTCCAATTCTACCCTGGCCAGATCAAGAAGGTTCTCACCTCGAGGTTCCTCGAGGTTCCTGGCTGGGTTTTGAGGTCCCCACGAATTCGGACATTCTTACAGTTTCCCTTGCCTTTGTAGTATGCACACTCGTCCCTTGCTAAGGGGGCTATGGGCTACCCCCCTTTTTGTGGTTGGAGTTTTTCGATGCTGCTAAAAAACAGCAGCATCTGTTCTTTAGTTCTGCTGTGAGAAAGGTGGCCTTCTTTTTTAGTCTTCGCTTCTCTTTCAGCTGCAAATTTCTGTTGGTGAAAACTGTATTGACGACCTCTAAAAGCTGAGTGATATTCATCTGGCAAAGCCCTCCAACTTCTGGAGGTTTCGTCGGATATCTGGGGCAGCCGGTGCCACAAAAAAAGGTATTTACCATCTGTTGACTTTCTGGTGCCACGGGGTCAAACGGGACGTATACATGGTACGCTTCACAGAACCTTTCATAGCAGTCTCCGGGAGACTCCCCAGGGTGCTGTGTGACTCATGATATTTTAGTCATGTTCATGGGATTGTTGACTCCAGCTCAGACTCCCTGAAGAAGGGCTTCCTGGTATCCTCAGACGTGGCCCTGTCCTCCTTCTGTGGTGAAATCCCATGTTGGGTGTTCTTCAGGCATGCAGCTTGAGCCCAGACAGCACGGTCATTGATTCCTGGAGATGTGTGATCTTCTAGGTACTGTCATGTTTCTGTCATCCTTATTTTTAATTCAACAAAGTATGGAGTAACTGTTGACAATCTTCCCAAGTCTGTCAGTAGGTCGGGAAGAGGGACTCCATCAAGTCAATCATTGCTTGTGGCTTTTCGGAGTATGGTGGAGTGTTGTGTTTCCAATTGAGGAGGTTGGTTGTAGAGAAAGGTAGATAACTCATCATGGAATGGCTTGTCTGGACTCGGTCCATCCTTATTCTGTCTTTCAGGCTCTCTCGTCTCCTTTACATGCATTCGGAGAGTTTTAGGTCTGGGTCTGAGGCGCAGTCTGGCTGCTGGCCCATATTGGGGTGGGTTTTCTGGGTCTGAGAGTGGCGGGGAGATGGGCGGCACTGACTGCAGTGGCATCTGCACTGACTCTGGCTATGGCTGGAGAGACAGATGCAGGAGGAGTTTCAAGCTCCGGGGAAGGGGAGAGAGCTTGAAGAGTCATGAGGGGGTGGAAAGACAATATCTTCCTCCATATCTCCTTCAAATATTAGAGGAGCAGTGGGTCGCTTCTTTGGCTCCCTGGATGTGCCTCCATAAAGTGGCTAAAACCTTTGCCTGGCTCTGTTTGCTAATGATGAATCACCTTCAAGGCAGTAGATTTGGGGCAATTTCAAGCCAGGAGTCGATGTACGGAAATTGATCAGGGTGGCCTGGGTTCCTAGTGACTATTAGCCAAACCTGCTGCACTATTTGAGCATCTAAGGTCACTTCTGGAGGCCATCCTATATTGAATGTGGACCATTCTAGTTCACAAAATTTCGTTAACTTCCCGGGTGTCGTTGTCACCCCATGGTAACCTGAAAACCCCTTTTAACATTTTTTGACCAGGACCTCTAAAATTGTAGGCTTACTCTGTTTTCGTCCCATTATTAATTTCTTTCTCATATTTGCTGTCACAAAGACGGACAAAGTTAGGATATACCGCCAGATGAGAGGACTATTCAGATACTCCTCTGGTCGCATTCCTGAGGGAAA